>NW_011889049.1:666549-671667 GCF_000151845.1 Pteropus vampyrus
AAATTGCAAATATGGTACCAAGTTGAAAGCGTGGCCATGACACTGCTCCCTAGATACCATTCTCCTGACCTCATTCCCACTTAAATTTTTCCCTGAAGGCAAATGTGTTCCACATGTGACATTTTTGTTCTCAACCAGCTTCATGGCTGTGTCACATCTACTGACTGAGGGGTGAGGGGTATGAGTGGCTGCAGAAGCGAAGAAGGAAGGGACGGACAGAGGCTGGAGTGGGCTGGAGGCGTTGGGACCCAGCAGTGAGCTGAGATTTATCCCTCGGCTGCGATAGCAGGAACTGAGCAGAGGGTGCGGGGTGAAGGGGAGCAAGGAGGGTTTCTGTTCTCAAGATGTCCATCTGAATTGGCCGGAGGCCTTTTTCCATGGCGCACGTCCCGTCCCGCGCCACATCCCTGAGAGACTGACAGGGAAGATTAAGGCAGGTGGGAGTGGCTCCCGAGCACATCACAGGGACCCCAGAGCCTCAGCTGATACCCCTGTCACCTGCCCACCTTGTCAGAGCCACCCTCCCTGGCACTGCCCTAACCCTTACAGCCACCGCTGGGAGGCGGCGTTAGCCCTCTCTTTGCAAATAGGAATCCGAGCTGTGCAGCAGGCTGCCTGAGGCTCAGGGCGTCCACGCTTCGGCTGGGTTGGGGCAGGTCAGCCAGACCCCGGCCTGTTCTAGCCACTGGCTGGCCGGGCCACAGTCTGTCTCTAAGGCTGTTTTGTTCTTAGTTTGGGGACAAAGACGTAGTCTGGTTTTAAGGGCAGAGCAGTCTCGTTTAAATCTGTCTTGGGCTGTTACTTTAAGAAAGCTGGTGTGACTTACTGACTGAGAAGCCTGTGCTTGTGGGTCTGCCCCGCGAGCCGGCATGGGCCCGCCTGCTGCCGGAGGGTTCAGCTCCCTGAAGAAAAGCCCTCGTGTCCGGCCTGTCTCCGCTGCACAGGGGGGATGCTCGCTCTTCAAGGAAGCCACAGGCCTGTGGTTTCCCCGCTGTCTGTGACGAAGCAGGTGGCTCTTTTTTTATTATGATCCTTACTGATTCAGCTTTTACTGATACAACAAATGAGAAAACACCAGAACTCGAGAAAATCAGGCCAGGCTTGCATATTCTCTGGAGCGTGTCCAGTTCCTTTGTCATTTTCGTTAGAGCCTCTGGCTGTCTTGCTGAAACTCCCTGCCCTGTGTCCTTGCCTGTTCTCGATAGCTGACCTTGACCATTATTAATTTGCGTTAAATGTGTGAATGTTGTCCTTATGTAACGTTTCTGATTTTGTAAATTACTCATCCTAAACGTGCATCTACTTTTCATAAACATAGGCTGCGGATGGGTCGTTTGAAAACCTGATGCATGTTTGTAACTGTTCGTGTGTTTTGTACACTGTTACAGCAACTCAGACAGATACAGACCTCACCTCTGGGGACTCTCGTGTTCTTTGTTTCTTTCTTCCCGCTTTTGTTCCAGCAGCCTTCGGGGGACTCAGGAAATGAAATGCTTTTTCTTCGTATTCGTGGTCCTAGTTAGGGAAGTCACGTCTGATGTCAGTGGCACATATTCCTGTTTTGGGGACTGAGGGAGGACACCTGTGGAGGACATTTGGCAGTGTGTTCGTACAAGGGGGCAGGCCCAGCAGCCCCAGGCTGTGTCGTCTGGAAGTTCTTCAGGAACAGATTCCGACATCTCTAGTCTGCCGTGTTTGCGAGTGACACTTCTGTCTCCTGTCCTTGTCTCCGCCTGCTGACGCTTCTCCCCGGCAGCCTCCTGTTGAACTGTAGCTTTCCTGCCCTTCCTCATCTTGTTACCTGACTTGGGGTCTCTCTAGGAAAACTTCCAACTTTCCTAACCAGAGCTGGGTGAGATGTCCGACAAAGCCACGCACGTGGATCATTACACGTCACCAGGTGTGTGTGCGTTAGTAGAAGCACCCACGTGGGATGGCAGACAGACCTCAAGTGGAGGGTCCTACGTATGCATCCCTAGTGGCAGACTCTGGAAGGGAAGAATTAGTTAGGGCCATGACTGCTATTGGCCGAGCACTGTGAGAAGGTTCCCTCCTCTTATTCTTACGATGAGGAGGCGTCGGTCTCCTCAGGGTCTGAGACGGACTTCACCAAATTAGAGTCAGAAGAGACCTCCGCGAGCAGAGCGGGCCCGGCTATTGTAGCTGAGTCCGTGTGGGAGAAGTGGGCGCAGAGGTCGCAGGCGGGGCGGACTCCTGGGATGGCGTGTGTTGCGTGGATGCCCCTGCATGCCAGCGGTGGGCCGCGGGGCTTGACGAGGCTCTTTGAGCCCCCACTGTTACTCCGAAGCTGAGCATCACCCCTTTTTACAGGAGTTAAGAAGTGAGGAGATAGGCCGAGGGTGAGAAAGCTGGCCAGAGCTGCTGACGGCGGCTCAGGATTGAAGCCCAGATCCGGTCGCGCCATGTCCGCAGCCTCCTCCTCCTCCGGCCATTCCTCGGCTCCCCCTCCAGCCCCCCCTTCCCCAGTCCGTGGTCCTTCCCACCAGTCCAGTCAATAGGACTTTTTGTGAAAATCCCCACAAGTTTAGAGACAAAAGAAACTTCAAAAAAGGCTTTCTTGAAGCCTCTTTTTTTTTCCCCCAGTCCCCCAAGGTCTGTATTTGGTGAGTAAATTCTCTATCCTATGGGACAGGATTTGGGGTTTTATTTTTGTTTTGGGTTTTATTTTTTTGTATGCCATAGAGGGACCTGCTTATGTTTTTTGAGACCTCGGATAAGTGCCCTTCTGAGAACATTCTTCTGCGTTAACTGACACATTTGTAACCACTCACGTTGGTTGATGGCGATGCCAAATTCTCTTACTCGCCTGAAGAACTATCCTGTTTTATAATTTTTCATGATCTTCAGGTTAAGGCTGAAGCCACCCCACGGCCACTCTTTGTGTCTGTCACCTACTTTCAGGAAGAAAACATTTGTCATAGAAGTATGGAAAGGAAGTAGAGGAACCTTTATAACAGCAATTATTATTACTATTATAATTTTTAATCAGCGGCTCAATGTGGAAGCACAGTTGGAACTTTTTGCCCTGCTGCATTTTAATACCAGGGAGGAAAGCAGACTATGCTTAGCTTTAGGTGAACTTGACTGAATTTCTAGACCAGCGTCTGGGGAGCTCGTAAGGATTGCTTTACCAGAGACGGCAGCTTAGTGAGTCGTCCTGGGCGGGCGGGCAGGCTGGCTGCGGCGCGTTCTGTTGCCGTTAGTTTAAAGGTGCCGTGGATCTGACACCACCTAGTCAGGCCCTCCTGATGGCCTTGGGTTTGACGCCCGCGTGTGGATGGGGCCTGGCTCGTGGCGTTCACCGTGGAGATTTGCTTCCTGTGTTCACATTGCATGTTAACTCTTCCTGGGGTAGATACTGGCGGACGCTCTGATTGGAATATTTGGTGCTTCATTCTAGCCCTGGTGGGCTCACAGCCCACTACAGGTGCACCACGTCTTTTACCATTGTGGGAATTCGATGTATCAATAAGTCTCTGCTGGGCAGATTATCCAAAAGAGCGCCCACGTCACATAGTTTCAAAAGTCCTGTTCAGAGCAGCTCTTCCAGCTCCGCCCTGCTGTTTGTTCTGCACCCAGCTTGCCAGCTCCGACTTTCCCATCCATGTTTTTGTAGGATGCAGTGTGCTGTGGAGCCAGGTCCCCAACCCTCAGGCTGGCCCGGTACTGGTCCGTGGACTGTTAGGAACCAGGGTGCACAGCCGGAAGTGAGAGGCAGGCAAGCGAGCAAAGTTTCATCTGTGTCTGCAGCTGCTCTCCAGCGCCGGCATCACCGCCTCAGCTCCGCCTCAGATCATCCTGCATTAGATTCTCATAGGAGCACCGGTCCCTGGTGCCACAAAGTTTGAGGACCTACTGTAGAGGAAGGAACAGTTCCTCAGGGTCTGAGCCTGTCGCCTGCTAGGTAGATCTGGGCAGGCTCCGTTGGGGTGAATGTTCTCATCTGTAGGAAGGAGACATGAGTGCCTGCCAGCTGGGCTGTGGGAGTAAAGAACGGATACCTCTGGAGGCCTAGTGCCCAGGTGTTTAGCCCTGCCCCAGACTCAGCGGTGACAGCCCAGCCCGCCTCTGGGGCCATCCCCTGGTCTCTGCCACACCATGGTCCTGCTCAAGACCCAGGTTTGCATGGCAGCCCTCCCCACTATGAAAAGACAGGGTCGAGAGCCCCTCCTGACATGGAAGCAAACTTCAGGTCACTGTTTACCTTCAGGTCACTGTTTCGTTTCTGACTTTTAGAGCAAAAGAGTAGACTTCTTCTTCCACCGTGAGTCCTCCTGTCCCACCCCCGTCTCTCCGCGGCCTGTAGCACTCAGCAAACACCTTTCTCTGCGTCCCACACCTGCTTGCAACCTATAGTTTATAAAGTTAATCAGAAGCTTACATTTTGGGCATGTGTAATTAATTCAGTAAAAAGTGATATTGAAGGAAGCATCAAAGAAACATGTTCAGAGAAAGAAGCTCAAGGAGGGGGTTTTGTTTTGTTTTTAACTGAGAGAGGTGGTGTCTGGAGAAGGTGAGGGTCATGGTAACGTGAACGAGAACCTGCCCTCAGGCGGGGCCTGACTTCCGAACTGCGCTCACGTCCGTCTCAGTAGTTCATCCTCAGCGGTCAGACGCTGCATTATGTCATTGAATTCTGTCACCAGCCCAGTGAGAGCTATGATTACTGTGAAAGACAGACCCACGAACGTCCCACAGCCAGGCAGTAGCCAGGCTGGGCCCCAAACTCCCATCAGACTCGGAGTCCGCGCTCTCAGCATGCCACACTCCTCCCTGCCACCTCAGAGCCACACAGCTCGTGCCAGCGTCACCTGAATGCCACCACTCAGGTCATCTGCTCAGCGGCTCTTACAGAACCTGCAGGGGGTCAGCAGCAGACTCCCGTTCTCTGTGGTCCTTTGTTTAACTCTCTTATTGTAGCATGGGGACGTTTGCCTGTTTCTTGTGTTCGGACAGCTTTCTCACTTTCCATGATTTGTAGCAGATCACCGGCGATGAATCCACCATCACACGTGTAAGTCCTTTCAGGATTCAAGGTCAGATTTTTTTTTTTTTTTTTTTCAGGATTCAAGGTCAGATTTTTTTTTTTTTTTTTTT
>NW_011889049.1:672778-699222 GCF_000151845.1 Pteropus vampyrus
TACCAGTTGCTTCCAGGTCTCCACGTGTAAGTCACACATGGCCAGTGCCCCTGTGGGGCTGCAGGGCTGCGTCCTCACAGACAGCTTTTTCCAGTTTGCACAATGACACTTTGTCTTTACTGGGACAAATGCTAGACCTGATGGACATAAATGAGGACTGTCCTGAGTTAACAGAACATACCCCTGCTCTGCTTAAGGCTTCCGTGGCCCTGGACAGTCAGTCCTGTTCTCTCTTCTTCTGTCTTCTAAGAGACGAAGTTTGCAGCGAGGAAGGAATTTATCAGGTTCTCTGCCTTCAGGAGGTTTAACCCAGCAGCTCTCCAGATAACTGGCTTATATTCTCTTGGGCTACTATATTTTTCTCTTAAAAAAAATACCTTCCGTGTTCTGCAGAAGATCGGGCGATGTGTAGTACACTTCCCCAGCACTGCCAGCTTCCGTTTTCCGTTCTTCCTCACCCGACGTTCACTGCCACGCCTTGCACGCTGACTCCGAGGGTCCTCCGCAGGTACACCTGCCATCTTTCGTCACCTCACCAGGTATCCGTGTAGATGATGCACACGCTCCGCCGCCGCGCCGCCTGCCCGTCCGCTCCAGCCAGGGCTTCCTGATTGTGGCAGGCTGCACTTTTATACTTTATGTCACTTTATATCACTCTGCTGACTTGCCCCTCTGCCTGTGGTTGGGCAGACATCTGAGTATGCATTCCTCCCACCCCTGTCCCCGACTGTCCTAGAAACCGCTGGCTCTCTCCCTCTCACATGTGACTGCAGCAGAGTGCCGTACGATTACAGCAGTTTAGACCCGAATTATGGTTTTGGAGAGCAGTCCGGGTCCACCTGTGTCCTTCGGTCCTCGAGCTTTGTCACGTGTTACGATTCAGGTAATTTTGTCCTTTCACAAGTCAACTTTATTCTTTCAGCTCTGAAGAAGAAATTAGTTCAGAAATCAGTAGTTGAAAACATGTCTCATCGTAAAAAAAATAGTGACAGCATTCTCTTTCTTATTAAGTTAAGTAACTATCTATTTGAAATATTTTCTGATGATAATGGAGTTGTACCGAATGCTTGCTTCTCTTTCAGTTCAGTGGTTGGTGCTATAAAGAGGTAGAAAAGTAATATGAGTTTCTCGCCTTCCAGACGTTTATAGTAGGGATGGCAGGAAAACAATTGGCAGGAAACATCGATGAGCAAAAACGGTAAACCGAGGGAGTGCCTGAGCTCTGTGTCGCCAGGGGCATCAGGTGGTGCCTGAGTTGGGGCTTGAAAGGCAGACTTGCTGGTTGAGGGGATGCCGTCAGCGAAGGTCTCTGGAGTTGGGGTGAATAGGGCAGATGCAGAGGTGCAGGAGAGGACAGCTGAGCCGAGCAGAGACAGAGCCCTTGGAACTGAAGGACGTCACTGCAGGTTTGTGGGGGCCAGCTCCTCGAGTCTGACACAAGCATCTCCCTGGGATGCCTGTGGCTTCTGTGGCTCAGGCCATTGTGGGATGAAACAGCTGGGGCTTTAGCAGTTCTTGTTTATGTGACACCTGCTCAAGTGGCTCAAAATCCCTGAGCCTCATTTTCCACAATTGCAAACTGCCCTGTCGCACTTGCAGACTTGTGAATGTAGCAGACATGTCAGTGGATATAAATGTGGTTTTAAAACGTAAAGCATGCCATTAACGTGATTAACCAGAAGGTGGGTCTGCACACCCTTCACCAGTGCCCTAAGGGAAAGGTTCTTTGCTGATGGAAAGGCAGGAGGGCGAAGTGCAAAGGCCTGGTTCCAGGGCCTGGCCCGGAGGGTGCAGTGCCAGACGGAGGGAGGGAAGGAAGAGTGGGGGAGGGGGAGAGCGAGGGGAGGAGGAGGCCAGAAATGTGGTAGGCGCCAGGCCTGGGGGCCTTCGGCAGGCCCTGGAATTTCTGTCCTGCTTGTGACCAGGAGCCGGGGGAGCCACACCATCAGATTGGCCTGGCTTTGCTTGCTTGTTTAAAGATAACCTTGCAACAGGGAGGCCAGAAGACCAGATGGCCTGAGGGATTAGAGAAGTATTTTAAGGTAGAGTTTGTCACAGTATCTAGTGACAAACTGCATGTGAAGAGTTTGGGAGATAGTTAAGGATGATCTTGAGGTTTCTGGAATAAATCGGTTTTAAGTTATCTTTTTCTCCTTGCTCCTAAACTGACTTTACCAATCTTTCTCTATTTTTAACCCTTATGGTTTAGAAAGGAAATTTTCAATCCTAAATTTCTAGCTTATTCTAGCTTATTTTCACCTAAGATGTACAAAAAGTAATCTTGTATCTGAGTTTTCAGTCCAGCCAGGTTTATTTTGTATTTTGGAATATGTATTTCAAGCAGAAACCTTTCGTATGCAAAAGTCAAGCCTGGAGCAAATTTTTATTGTGAGATTATAAGCTCGTGAGAGTGAAGGTTGTAATGGAAGTGCTCACCCAGCCTTAACCGTAGTGACACACACAATAGCGTGTCTGAACGAAAAACTGTCAGACGAGCAGCTTTCAATTTAAATATATCAGTGATTTCAAGACCGACTCTAATGAGTTTTAAAATCTTTGTGTCAGCCTCACGTTTTCTCTTAAATGCTGTGAAGTCATTTAAAATTAATAAGCCAGTTTTTATTTGGCAGCGTTTACATCAGAAATGCTGCCGTCGGCTTTGAAGTCCTCGCTTTCATGTGTTCTTCTCATTAGTCTACAATGAATTAGTGGCCGTGGTTTCTAGAACCAGAAGGGCACTAGCTTCCCGTTGGGCAAGTAGGCTAACCTGAGGGGTGACCTAGATAGAGCTGCCGTGTCTAAGTGCTGACACCTCGTCACCTGGATGTGCGATGTAGTGACAGAGCATGTCAGTGAATGAAGATGTAGGTGTGACATGGAGTCTCCTTGAGTTAGGTGTTGGACCAGAGGATACTGGGGACTTAGGAATAGCGTTCCACTCCCGTGGGGAGAGTGAGGCTCCGTCACACACACACACACACAGCCCCACATCCACACCTGCACCGTGCGTCCCTCAGGAGTCTCCCGGCGTCTGGGCCTCTGTCTCTGGCCCGCCGATACGTGAGCAGCATCAGGTGCCGGCGCCGACGGTGCGGGACCTGTTCTCCAGTCTCCAGTCTGGTGGAAAGCCGAGTCCAGTGCAGCGGCAGCTGGGGGACCAGCCTGGGGGCAGGGGAACAGCAGAGGAGGAGGGGTCCGGAGTTAGAGGTCTCGGGGTGGTTTACTAGGAAGACGTGGGCCAAAATTAAAGTAGGGCATGGCGCGGCTGCTCATTGTGGCTGGAGCGTGCTGTGCGTGGTGACAAGCGGTGGTGAGGGCGCAGAGAGAGACAGGCTGGAAGCGGGGGCAGGACCAGCGCGCTTAGCCAGGGCCTGCGTAAATCACAGCCCCGCTGCCTGGCGGTCCGGGGGGTGGTCCCATTTGACGGGTGAGGAGGTCGAGGCCTGCGTCCTGGCCTGTCTGTTCCAGGGCCCAGGTTCATCCCGCGTTATCGGTACGCCGGAACTGAATTCGTGTCTGACTCCGAAGTATCACGTTGTAGCCGTGGCGGCTGCTCGCTCCCTCCGGAAACGCTTACTGAGTGCCCGCTGCTCAGGAAACGGGCTTGTGTTTCAACACAAGCTGCTGAAGTGTGTTAAGCCGCGGGCAGGGTTCTCGGGAGACCTGCTGGATCAGAAGCCCCACGAGGCGAGTGCCACTGTGGGGCAGGGACTCCGGTTGGTCCCTGGACGTGTGGTGCGACTCCCGTGTGGGGCCGGGGGCAGGTCGTGACCCAGTTTGCGGTGTTACCGCTTTTCGACACGATTCTGGATTTCCGCCTGAGGCGTGGGTAGGCACTGCCTTCCTGGATGGCTGCTTTAGGGACGAACATGACAGTGGCCACATCAACTCTGCATGAAGAAAGAGCTGCTCCAAGCTAACCTCACCGACTTGTTTTTCATTTGAGGGGTTTAACCTCAGCAAGACCCTCATCCCGGAGCTGTGACGGGGAGCTGGGTGGCACCGGGCTGCCGCGGGGCCTCCGGAGGCCTCTGTGCGGGTTCTTAACTGCCCTGCCCCACACTTCTGTCAGCGTGAGATGAAGACCTAAGGGGCACGCGACCCGATTTTCGGGTGGTGACAGACGGAGGAGGAGGCTTCCTGGAGGCTAAGCCTCTTCCTCCAGGAGGCTCTCTGACGCTGGAATTGTCTGGGAGGCAGTGGGCAGAGAGGGAAGGCCGGTGGCTGGACAGCAGCCCCCAGAGTCCTCGTCCCTGGCAGTAGCTTGTTCTGTGACCATGGACAAATTACTCACGTTCTCTGAGCCTTACTGTCCACACTAATTTTAAAAAGGGGAGACCCGCCCCATGTCCCTTGTAGGAGTGTGAGGCTGGGTGGGAAATGGAAGGAAAGATGTTTCTAGACGCAGAGCATTTTACAAGTGCACGTATTTTAAAAAGCCACCTGCATTGCCTAAAGGGGCCCTGGAGAGGTGATTCTAGGATGAGGTGTGGCTGAGCGAGATTGCCAAAATTCGAGGTCAAATCTGCTAAGTAAAACTTCAGAAGCAGGAAAGATTCAAGTGACTTTTAAGAGTTTGCCACATAAAAAATACAGCTGTAGTTTATAGGCAATAAAGGTCAATAATAGCTTCTAAACATTGAACGTTATAAACTGCTTTTTGTAAGATTTACAGTGTCACGAGACATATATGGCAAGTAATAGAAAAAGGTAAGTGATATATATCTACTGATGAATTATAGTAGTAATGAATAGGCTTTTGACTGTCAGTCATTCTTTAAAAATGGGAAGTGTTAACAGAATAAATATATAATAGGAAAAAGAGGTAGGGGCCATTTAGTCACCCCCTGTAGTAAAGGTGAACAGGAGTCGTCGACTCCTGTTGACTTTTAATTTTTTTAAATTGCGGTTCAACTTACCATGTATTGTACGCGCATGTTAAGTATAGATTCATTTTTACCTTAATGAACCACAATCGAGATCAAGCTACGGAACGTTGCCAGCGCCCCGGGCAGCCCCTCAGCCTCCTTTCCCAGTCAGTACCCCCCCACCCCCCTTTCGAGAGGTAACTGCCGTTCGGACTGTCACCACAGGTCACTTCTGCCTGTTGACGAGTGTCCAGTAGGCAGACTCGCAGTGCGGACTCGTCTGCCTCTCCGTTCTTTGGTCCCCGTGAGGTCTGTGAGGTTCACCCGTGTCGCTGGGCGCGGCAGCAGCTTACTCTCTCCTCGTTGCCATGCCGTTTCCATCGTGAGCGTAAACCACAGTCTGCGCGTCTCTAGCTTTTGGCCATTACAAACAGAGCAGCTGCAGGTAAGCTTGTGGACGTCCTTGTGTGGACATACGTGTCCCTTTCTTGGTATTCTCTTGGGAGAAGAGTGCAGGAGGTCGGGCAGTCAGATACGTAGCTTCGATGGACACTGATGAACGTCTTCCCAGGTTGGCTGGACCGCTGGCGCCCTGCCACCGCACACGGACGTCCTGGGGTCCTGCCCCCTGAGCCAGCTCTCGGTCTCCGTGGCTTTCCTGTGGCACGTGAGGGCCCTCACAGTTCCGACTCCCGTTCTCTGAGGACCGATAGCTTCGAGCCTGTCTTCGTCTGCTTGTTAGCCATTTGGAGATCCATGTTGGAGACGTGTCCATCCCGGTCTTTTACTCATTTAAAACAAAATCGTAATGTATTTAACTCAGTATGCCCGAAGATTGTCTTTTAAACACATAACCAACGTAAAATTATTGATATGCTTTACATTTTTTAATAGTCTTCACAATTCAATGTGTAGTTTTGGGGGAGAGTATATTGTATTATTAAGTTTTTAATTGTGGTAAAATATATATAACATAAAATTTGCCTTTTTGACCATTTTTACGTGCAGTTAATTCAGTGGCCTCAGTTACACGCATAATGCTGTGCAGCTGTCACCACCGGCCAGCTCCTAAGCTTGTTCATGACACCGAATAGAAGCTGTAGATGTCAGTGACTCCCCACTCCCCCCGTCCATGGCACGTTAGAGTGAGGTGTTCCTTCTGGATGTGTGTCCTTTATAAGACACGTTTGTGACTGTCTCGTCCCAGTCTGGCTGGTCGCCTCACTTTCTTAATGACACCATTTGTGGGATCAAAGTTCTTAATGTATTAAATGAGTTCATTTAGATGAAGTCTAATTTATCAGTTTTATTTTTTAAAGATGATGTTTTCTGTGTCCTTTTTAAGAACTCTTTGCCTAGCCCAGGTTCTCAGGCAAGAGCAGTTTGCCCCATGGGAGAGAGGCGTTCTGGCTGTCACAGCTGGGCCAGGGTGGCTCTAAACCTGCAGCGGCAGGACAGCCTCGCAGCAAAGAACGATCTGGCCCAAAACGTAGGTAGCGCTGAGGTCGGAAGCCTTCGGCCCGGCACAAGGTCGTGAAGATATGTTTGCACGTTTGCTTCCGGAAGCTTCATCGCTTTACCTTTTACATTTAGTCTACATGCCGTCTGTCTTTAACCTTTGTACACGTGTTGAGAATACTTCGAGGTCTCGATTCTTCCACATCTGTGCCTCCAGCCTTTTTTTCTTCAAACAAAAGTCAGTACGTTGATTATCACGAGCTTTGTATGGAACGTAGTAACGTACAGAACTAAAGTTTTGGTATTCGGTGGTTTAAAAGCAATATTTGAAGCGTGAAGTAAACGGCCTGGCATTTGCAGAAACCAAAGATTTTTCCCCCTTTAAAATCTGATGATTAAGGACTTAACTTAGAGATTTTTTGTTGTTGTCGTTTTTATAAACTTGTAAACCTGTAAACTTTCAGCTTATAACCACACTGGAAACTTCTGCACAAAAGAGTCAGTTCATAAAATAAATTGACTATAGTGTGCTGCTGTTTTTATCAGACTGTTTTCTGGGTCTTTGCATATAAATGTTGTGGTCAGACAGAAGGGGATTTGTTTTTTCCATTGTAGTTCAGCTGTATTTCTGCTTGTCAGGTCTTCCATAAAACTTAAAGATACTAATCCTGGTAGAATAGGCTGTGGGTTTCAGGGTAGTTAGGAGGAAGAGGAAACAGTTTCAGGAGCGGTGTGCCCTTGAACCTCGTGGAAGCCGACCCTCGGGAAGATGGCAAGGGTGGGGAAGCTGCTGTGAGGGCTGTTCTCCGAGGGCTGTTCTCCGTGTTTAACGGTCCCGGTGAGTAGAGTCCTAGTAACCTGACGTTAAAATCTAATTTTATATAAGAGTTTATGGCTGAAGAATGGTCAGAAGGGGGAAGGTATCACCTTGTCCAGTATATGTCGTGGAATGGCAATGGCTCTGATGTCGAAACTGACCCTGGCAGGGCGATCGATTGATCTCGGGTTAGATGCTTAGATATGGCTTTAAAATCCTTAAAAATACCTGTTGCTATTTGGGGACACCTCTGATTCCCCCTTTTTCTGCCTTTGTGTAATACACTGGAAAGAGGGTGGAATCTAGATTTGGAATCAGGATACTTAGGTTTGAGTTACGGATCTGCCTCTACATAACGTAGGGCAGCGGTCCCCAACCTATGTGGCACCAGGGCCCGGTGCGCCTATGAGAATCTAATGCCTGATGACCTGAGGCGGAGCTGAGGCGGTGACACCAGCGCTAGGGAGCGGCTGCAAATAAAGATGAAGCTTCGCTCTTCGCCTGCCGCTCACCTCCTGCTGTGCGGGCCACTTCCTAACAGGCCACAGACCGGTACCGGTCTGGGCCTGGGGTTGGGGACCCCTGACCAAAGGGATGGCAGGTCACTTAGCCCCAGTTTCCCCTGGTAATGGAGATGCTGATTGCTGCCGTACGTTGGTACTGGGGAGGTTAAATGAGAAGTGTAAGAGGACTTCGTAAAGCATGAGTCCTCACATAAATGGAAAGCACCTGCTTCGTAGGCGCAGCCAGTTAAAGCCCCGGCCACTGTCTGTGAGTGTTTGCGTGGCGAGCACTTGACGTGGTTAGGAGTGGATTCGGAAGCCCAACACTTCCTGGCTGGGCGGCCTGGACCACGTTTCTTCGGGGGCAGATTTTCATCTGTAAAGTGAAGGTGAGGGGTACTCATGTTATAGGTTATGTGAGGTTTGGATTTGTTGACATCTGTAAAATGCCTGGGATGTTTTATGTGCCTGGCACATAGTAGGCCCTCAATAAATGTTAAATATTTTTATTGTTACCGTTAGAGTCGATTTGGATAGTTCTGAAATCCAGGACCTGCCTTAGTCGGACCCGTTTCTGCACAAACTGCCCAGAGCTGTGGAAACAAATGTGGTTAGTTCTTGAACTAGGAAGTTTAGGCCATCAGCACTGTGACGCTGAGTGGGGCCGACGTCGCGGACGGTCAGGGGTCTGCTGTGGAGGGAAGCGCTGCCGGCGCCAGGCGCACAGCATTTACCCACAGCTCTGCTGCGCGGACCGGAGAGTCTGGCCGTTCGTGAGTGAGCCACCCGCCTCCTGTCACCAGCTTCCTTTCACAGCCATTTTGAGCCCCTGGATTGCTGAGGACAAACGTTCTTCAGTTTTGTTGCCACAGCTCCTAGCCTGATGTTTGGCACGTAATAAACATCCGTTAGACAAATAAATTATTTGCAGGTTAGGTCCAGAGCTATATTAGAGTTCTGAGAAAATAAATAATATGGCCAGAGTTAGAGATCCTGAGAAAAACGTCGTGCGGCTGGAGTTTGTGGTCCTTGTCAGAGACTTCTCTGACTTTTTTTTTTAAGTGAAATTATTTTTTAAATAACAAACCATACATATGTATAACATAAAATATTAGAAAATACACAGCAGTATAAGGAGAAAAGTGGAAGTTTTATTTATTCAGCTGAGCGGGGTTTCAAGTGACTCAGAACCTTAAATGGGCAGATCTGGGCAAAGGTGGGGCCAGAAGGCCTGGTACGAGATTCGGCCTCTCCCAGACAGTGTCTGCCATGTTCACGTGTGTGCTTCTGGACGTGTGAGGCGGGGGGCGGCTAGGTCAGAACAGATTCGCACTGTCCTACCTGGTGACAGCTAGCATTAAACCCAGTGACTGGATGCAGCTCGAGCGAGCATGTCACCTGGGAAACTTGTTCAGAACGGTGTTTCCCAGGCCTCACTCAAGACCGCAGGTCCAGACCGAAGGCCGGGGTACAGCACACCCCCAGAAGAGCGCCCTTGATGGCAGGACTTCAGGAGAGCAAAGTGCTCCTTTGGAGCCGGTCCAGGATATCTTACAATTTCCTTTATGCTTCATAGTTTTCATCTGTTTCAAAGAGCAGAAACAGGTGTACGGAGTTGAAGAGACCAAAATAAACCCGCAAGCGTATAAGGTAGGCCGTATGGAGGCCCTCAGATTGTCTGCTTTTCATAAGTGACTTTGGAACTTGAAGCGACTCAGATGGGTTTCTGAGCTGGATGTGGAGCTGGGCAGACGAGCAGTGGAGGCAGCTGCTCGCGTCTAACTAGCCGGCGTCTTTGTTCAGGGCGCGCAGCATATGTTTTGGGGAGCTGCGCAGCTCTGAAAGCTGTGTGTTTGGAACTGAAATAGAACATTAGGTCTCAGGTGACTGAGTGGACCCTGAGCTTAAATGAGGAGAGAAAGGACAAGGAATTGTATCACCACATTAATGACAGTCATAAACTCGACTAAATGCCCCTCATTCTAAGTGAAGTCTCCTGCCACTGCTTTGAAGAGAATCAGGGTGTCTTGTCCAGCTTTAGTTTCCTTGGCTTCTCCCTGTCCCTGTCAAAACTCCTTCTTGCCCATCCTCTTCGCCTTCCCTTCCTTGTCCAGGGCGACCCTGTCACCCGTGCCCTTGCTAGCAGAATGCCCCGCGTGCTTTGGTTCTGTCACGCCCTCCCCCTCCCATGCATTCTTTTCCTGCCAATATGTTCACTTCCTCTCTCCTGACAGGCAGAAGGGCACTAACATTTGCTAAGTGCCTGGTTCCCAGATGGTGACACGGTGGCCGTAGCACAGAGGCACCCAGCTCTCAGGCAGACTTCAGCGGCCCCTCCCCCGTTCTCCAGGGCCCCCACTCTCCGTTTGGAGTCGTCCTTCGGTCCATCGCTTTTCCTAGAGAAGACCGCCTCCATCATTTCCCTTAACTTACCACATTTCCCTAACTAAATTCGAACCCTTTTTCCTGGAAGGATGCTGACGCATTGGTGCCTCCAGTGCAGCAGAGGTAGGCACCATCTTCGTTTTACGAGGGACAAGCCCGTGGGTGGGTGGAGGCTGCTCGCAGCCCTGCCCTGTGCACGGCGCCCCCTGTAGGCTCTGGGGGGCTGTACCCACCGGCCTCGCGCCTGTCCCGCACGCCGCCCTGCACACGCGGTTCTGTTCAGCAGACCTCCGCCCTTCTGCTCTGCCATCCCTGGTGCTCTCCGTGTGCGACACTTTCTACCTTCCCGCCTGGAAAGAACCAGCTCACATGTAGAGACCCAGCTCACGTGCCCCTCCCCTGTGAGTCCTCAGATCTCTTGCCAGCACTGTCTGTGCCCTTTTCTCTGTAATTCCAGCGCAGGTCTTTTATTCTGGTGTGACACATCACGTTTTGCCCCTCTGGCCTCCCTGCGATGACCGCGTTAGCATCTCGTGCGTCGGGAGCGCATCTTAGGCGTTGGTGACCCAGCAGATGCTCAGTGGCACTCGGTGGCGCCCCGTGAGCCAGTGGGCGGAGCTCGCTGAGGATGAGGAAGCATGCTCCAGCACCTCGGGGCTGAAACTACCCTTTATTATAATCTATGATAACTTCTCAAAGATGGATCAAAACCTTTTTTTTTAAAGTTCAACACCTGCTTCTTTTCCTATTTTTTGCAGGTATGTTTCATCCTGTAGTTCACAGGAGTATCACAGTAATTGCTATGTTTATTGCCGTATGTCCTGTTTTTTTTATGGACGTATATTTTAAGCGTAGGTAGGAGGCTGAAAGACATGATTATTTTGGCCCTCCTTGTAACGGGTGCCTTATTCCCACTAGAAGTCAGTGGGCATTTTCCAGTCTAATTTCTGTGTCTGTCCAAAGGTACAATTTCTTTGTCAACATGTGTGCCCATTAGGTGACTGAGTAATTTGAAGTGCTTAGGTTAGCTTTCCTCTTCAAACCAAAAGGTTAATTTGTAAAATGACCACACTTGGAGAAGGTAGCGTGATAGGAGCGTGACTGGCAAAGTGTCCAGGACAGGCTCATCTGCCCTCCAAGCTCAGGAATCGTCCAGCCACATTTCAGAACCAAGTCAGAAAGGGTCTGTCACCACTACTTCTGACTGCGGGCCCCACCTGCTGTCTGGTGGACGTGAGTGTGGCGTTTGGGGGATGTTTGTGTGTGAGGGGGCGAGTAACGGTACCTGAAAATGAAAAGCATGGGCCAGCCTCTGCCCACCTGGACCAGCAAGGCCGTAAGTGGGCACGAGGAGGCTGGACCGACCCTGAACCTGAGCTTGCTGCCCTTCTGATCTCCAAGCTACCGCCCTTGTACTAATTCAGATGTGCTTCACCTTGGAGTTGCCCTTCCTTTTGTTTTTTTTTCCTAAGTGAAGAGCTAATTTAAAAAAAATCTCCACGCTGGTCAGTGATCACTACAAGATGGGCAGTTCTCTCCCGTTTCCTCCAGACAGAACCTGCAGCCTGTGTTTACCAGCCCCTCGCGTTTGACAGATTCGGTGGGAGAGCCCGGCTCCCTCTGCCAGGCCTTCCTCCCTCTCCCGACCCCTAGGGCCACTCTCCTCCCAGCTGTGCCTGTGTGTCTAGTACCCAGCACCCACCAGACTGCCAGCTACACGGGGGCGGAAGCCAGTACCGTCTCGCTCCCTTGTTTTCCATTTCCTGGCACAGCATTTCGCTCGAGTGGGCACACCATAAATAATTGTTGAGTGAGTGAATGAACGAATGAATGAATGCATGCCACAGAGCAACTCAAGAGCAGTTTAACATGGTATAATATCAAGTGCTAGCTGGTATTTTGCAGTCTGCGCGTGTGAGAAATTCAGAGGTCACTGGAGGTTACGGAAGGTTGAAGGAAGAAGGATCTTAAACTGTCTTAGGGTTTGGCTAAGTGAATGACTGCGGGGAGCGGGGAGTGATTTCTAATGTGGAAAGTAATAGTAAATGTTAAACTGAAAAGTGAAAACTGGGGGAAAGTATTTTCTACATCAGGTTTTTTCAGGGCAAGATTAGTTCCAGATTTTGCAACTTTTTTCTAGAAATTAAAGGAATAGAAAAACCAATGGTCATTTTGCCGAGCACAGAGTCTTAGCTGACAGAACTAATGATCTAGGAAACCTGTGTTGGAAATGTCACTTTATTATGTGTGTCTGGAAGTGCAGATGGGGAAACAGATTTTTTCTTTTTGCAGTAGATTCATTTACTGTTTAGGAAGGTTCTCTTTTCTACCACCTTCCCAGCCTGAGTAGTTGGAGACTAAACCTAAACTCCATTTGTCTCACGCCTCTTACAAAAGAGCTAACAGTTGTCCTTTACTAACAGACCCACGTCCCTTCACTGTGCCCTTTCCCAGCGTCTGTTCCCGGGAGTGTCGTCAGGGGTGACCAGGTGACTGTTGAACTCCAAGACGCATCAGACCTCAGCCTCAGCCTGGCCAGGGAGATGCATCGTCTGTCGTCTGACCGTCCCAGTCCCCTGCGCGTCGTTTCAGAGTCCCTTCAGCTCTGCGCCACTCCCGGCTCCCCCATCCTGCGTCCCCGAGAAAACGGAGAGCGTGGGACAGGAACTTCCGTTTTCTGTCCTCTATCGCAGAGTTTCTTGTGTCTTCACCTCCATCAGTTCCCCCGTGAAGAGCCCCCCGCCCCCATGGCTAAGGCGAGCCGGCGACCATGGCGGGAGCTCCGTGACATTGCCGTGTGCTCCGTCTCCTCGTTTCCCGTCATTCTCTGTCTGTCCTTCTGTCCTAGCTTCATCCCCTTGCTTTACAGGGTGTCCCTGTGCCTTCAGGATAATGTCCTGTCCATCCTATACCCTTAACCACGGCTTTTATCAAGCATATGACACACTCAGCCCGGGCCGTCCCCGCTGCCCTGCCAGTGACGAGCCCTCTGGGCGTCTGGGGGCCGCGATCCCCCATCCCAGGGGCTGTTCCCTGTGCCCAGCCCCCTTGCCCTCCCTAACACTCAGGCTTACCCTCCACCCTCGGGCTCCTCCCTCCCCAGGCTTCTCTCACACTGCCCTTCCTGTCCCCGAATGTAAGTGTCCCCCAGGTTGGAAGACTCTGGGTTAGGAGTTAGCCAGTTCTGAAGTCTTTTCTCATCTATGACTATAATCAAAAGTCATCTTATATCAAAAGATGAATTAAGTCAATATATTGGATTTCTTGCTTTCTATTCCAAGTGAACAATTTAATAATGATCTGTTTTATAGGTAGTGCTTAAAAGACATGCACTGATTAAACTGTTCTTCCATTGACAATTTATTTCCAGATATTGACTTCTCCAACAAAACGGTGTTCTTAGAATGCGAGATAGCATTTCCTCGGATAAAAACGAGAGTGAAATCCATTTCAAAATTATTGATCAGTAAAGCATTTAATTAAGGAAATACAAGGCAAAGCATAATTTTTATGGAAGAGAAAGTAGTCGGATTTGCCTTGCCTGCCTTATGCTGCTTGGCCGTCACTTGCTCGGTCTCATAGGATGGAAGCGGGTGACGCGCGGTATAGGCCCTCACAAGTCGCCCTCCCTTTTCTTCCCGATTTTATACCCTGTTCAGTTTCAAGGCAGACTCCAGCTTTAACAGAACTTTACAGAAGAATTTACCTTTCTGACTTTTTTATTTTTCCTAAGAAATTTTAATGCCCCCTGGGAAGTAGACAATAAGTATTGATGACATCTTAGTGCCTGCTTTTATTTATTTCATTTTTTTAATTTTTATTTTTCTGGGGCTGCAATAGTGCTTGAAAAGAGCTCTGGTACCTATTTTAGATGATTAGTGAAATGAGAGAGGGAATTTTTTTTACCAGCTGAAGGTGAATGTATAATAATTTTGCTTAATGAAAAAGAAAGCTCTCAGCTACTCTACCCAAAGGCATGGACATTTTAAATTACATTTGGTTAGTCAAGTGACTGTCTGTAATAATGTTCTGTTTTGACTCTAATAAGCATAATCCTATAATTTAGTACGTTGAAGTTTTAATGGAGGTGTTTTTACCAATAAAGTTAAAATACGTATTTATTAAAACTCAGGATAATACATTTGAAAGTTCCCTTTCTAGGAGATGCAGAAAAAGGGAATCTAGACTTTCCTGAGCCATCACTCTTTATTGGTGACTTCGTGTTCCAACCGGAGAGGTCGTACCTTTTGGTCAGCGGCCGACACCTCCCTTCCCTTGGTGAGAATGTTTGTACTTCTCTTCGAGTGACGGTGACCAGAGAAATAGTGCCAGGGGGTTTTCTCTTTGGTGGGGACTTTTCGAGCACAGCCTAAGCATGGGAAATGGAGAAAATGGAGGAGTGTGAACAGTCCTGAGACGGAGGAGGGACCCCTCACGACAGGCCGCGTCCTCAGACTCTTCCCACGGAAGTGCCCGCGGGGCCGTGGAGACGGGCCTGTACCTGTGCTGCCACCCGCCTGCCTGTGACCCACAGCCTGAAGTGGCGCGGCAGGGCCCTTAACCCTAGATTTCGTTGTCATTGGGATTTACCGCAGCAAACTCAGGGCAGCCGGTGACAAAGTAGCAGGTCGCGATGTGCGGATTCGTACGATGTGTCTGAGACTCTGCACGCGCCGAGGCCCAGGCAGCCATGGCGTCCTCCTGAACCGCGAGGATGGACTCGCCACGCCAGAGGCGGCCCGTCTTTAGCCGCACCCCAGGCCCGACATGCGGTTCTGGGGTTTTGTGTGCCCCCCAGAGCTCCTTTCCCTCGAGCCACTCAGACTTAGCGTCCCTCAGGCCTAACGGCACAACACTTAAGGGGCCACGTCCATTTCCCTAACAACGTGACATTTAGGAGAGTTGAAAGTAGCCCAAACCATGGAAGAACTTGGAGACGGTGCTGGTTTAATGATTGATAAAGCTGTGGGGTGTCTTAGAGGCCATTCGGAGTTCTGATGAAAGTGATAGAAATTCCAGATAATAGAATATTGGAAGTTGTTGGCACACCAATGCGGTGTAATTCTAGCAAAGAAAATACCAGAAAATAGATTACAGATGTGACTCCCACGCTTTAGAACGTACGGAAGGAAGGGCGTATACATCCCTGCACGTGTGATGCAGATGCGACTTCCGGGCCCAGGGTTCTTCACGGGCAGGATGAAGGGACCTGGGCCAGACGGCCTCCAGTCACCATCCGGGTCTGAGACTTCATGACCGTAGACAGTAACTGAAAACGGCATTCTTCTGGTGGTTTGGGAAGTAATAGATTCAGTCTTAGTTTTGCTAATATTGCCTACCTCTGAGCTTCGTCATGTCCTTTCAAATATCTCTATGCTGAATTTTAAATGAGAGCAATGTTCGCCAACCATTTTTCTAGAATTTCACCGAGAAAAAATATATTTACCATATCAGACACTTCGCTCTAAACTTCGGAGACCTGTTGCCTGAGTCATTATCCCAGCCCCATCATTTATTAACTGAGTGACCTTGGACGTGCTATTAACTTCTCTGTGCATCAGTTTCTCATCGATAGAATGGGACTAATAGTAGTGCCTGTTTCACAGGAATCGGGATGCTTAAGCTTTATAACATACGTGTGCAGGTTTCGGAGAGTTCCTTGCACAGAGCGCTTAGCAGATGGCGACTCAGTATCTCCCCTCTCCACTTCTCTCTCAGTCTCTCTTTCTCTTCCTCTCTCTGGGAGAGCTTCCCTGCGCACCAGGTCCCTTTCTGAGACAAGGGCTTATGTGCATGCTGAGTGTCAGTCCCCCCGTCAGGGAAATGGATGTCATAGTGGTGGCCGTAATGCCCCCCTCTCATAAATGATGGGTGACTCTGATTGTTAGCTTGATTAATTCAACCAGAGTCTGCAGTCTTTGTCCTGAGTTGTCGAAATCTCAAACAGCTGAGTGAAAAGTAAAATGCTACGAAGCTGGAATAAATAAATCTTGCCTGCTTTTCTGGATGCAAATATGTTCTTCTAAAACAGTAATTGCCTTTAGTGTTCGCTTCTGTCTGGTGTCTGCGATAAGTTCGGGGGGCTGCAAGAACGTGCACCTCACGAATAAGCGTCGATCACCTGGTGAATTGCCATCTTTTGCAGACCAGAGAAGAGGTTTGCGGTTTTTAGGTTCCTCAGCAGATGGAGATATTTTGGGCCGGCGAGTGTTAGGAGGCAAAGAAATATAGGATTTAAGAGCTTAAAAGAAAGTAGAGGTTGCTTGTCTGACCCCCTTTTCAGACGAGGAAACGGAGGCACAGGGGGGTTGGGTGATGTGAGGCGACACAGGAAGTGACAGGCTAACCCTTCAAAGCTGTGCACTCTGCTGGGCGAGTGAGGAGCATGGTGAGGGACGTGGTGACTGTTTGGTAGAGGGCTGGTGCGCTTGGGCCATTTTGCTCCTTGCTGAGTTCTTAAAACAGAGTAGAGATTTCTCAAATAAATGTGTTGAAAGATCTGGAAAAAAAGAGAAGATTCTCTGACCCCTAGATGGTGGGAAGATACTCTTCTTTCTTAGAGATGGAAGGTGGAAGAAAAGGCCATGGGACACGGTTTCTCTGGAGCTTTGGGGACTGGCCCTGCAGCAGGGGCGCCACGTGGACCGAGCTCGGTGACCGGGAATGGGGACCAGACCACCTGGGTTGTAATCTGATTACCGCTGGATCACCCACTTGCCCTGGTCCTACCGCTCATCACCTTTGAGGTCATGGTACTTTGGGAAGTCGTCATTGCCTTTACTCTTACCTATCATTCAGGCCCTTATGGGTCTATAGAGAGGGACTCTAATTCCGCCAGGTCACCGCTGTCCCCCACCGTCCCCCACCGTCCCGGGAGCAGGGCAGGAGAAGTGCTTTCTTCCTACTGGGAGGGCAGGGGGAGCGTTTCTTCGAATGCTTCTGCGAGGCATTGGGGGTTCCCTGGTGATCAGCAAAGAGGAGGCCCTGCCTCGCCGAGCTCACCTACTGAGGGAAAAGAAACGTTAATCTCGTGTGTGGGTGCGTACACACACACACAGCCACGCGCGTGCACACACGCACGCGTGCGCACGCGCATGAGGTAGCTCACTGAGGTCTGCCTGGAAAAGAAGGGCTGGGTGGTTGGAGACAGTGGCCCCGAACAGGGAGATCCAAGCTGGAACCTGTCACGTCATCTCTTTTTCTAAGTCACTTGCCCGACCGCAGCTAGGCAGAGCGCCCCCAGGGGATGTTAACGTGTCTTTTCGTCCACCTGTCACATGGTACCTTCTGCTTCAGAGAGAGGAGATAAAATGTTTATTGGATGAATGAATTTCTGGTCCTAACCTTTCTTCATTTTTTTTCTGAGTAAATATTTGGTTAACAGTTAAATAAATGATTCACAGTTAAAATGTCGATTGATTATGACTCAGTTTGGTTCATAGTTGATGGACAACTTCTGGTCATAAAAATGGTAGCCCATAAAGTTCTGAAACAGGCATATCTTTTGCAGTGTTTCAACAAATTTCAATTTAATTTAAACTGGATGTAGGTTATAGATTTCAGTGTCTTTCCAATGAAGAACAATTCTTCCATCTTGAAGTAATTTTATAAGTTTATTGAACAATGTTGATTTTTCTCCACTAATCTTATTTTCTTAATTAAAAATTTTATTTAATACACATTTGTTACAGAAAAATTAAATATATATAAGTGAAAAGCAAACAATTTAAATTTCATGTGTATTGATGTATTTATTTGACCATATCGAGTGAATTCAAAGAACTTTATGATGAAGAATTTCCTGAAGGGTTGGATGTAATCTGTGTTTAAAAATAAGTCTTAAAAATTGATTTTTTTCTCCTCAAGAGCCAAATACACGAACCATGCTTTGATTCTTACTTATGGTCATCAAAACTAAATTCCAGATTTAGTAGGTACTTTGCTCTTTGTCACCGTGTTAAACCATGTGACATATACCACTTAGAAAGCGAAATATGAGCAGGAGGCTTGACTGACCAAGAGCTGTGCTGTCTTCCGCGCTCCTTCTAATGAGACTTCGGAGGGGGACCTCGTCGTTTTTAGGGTACCTTTGCCTCCTGCCCCCGTCATTCTGCCCTGTTTCCTCCACCCGCCATCTTTCGCTCTCTCGTCAATACTCCACCTTCTGCCCTTCGTTTCCGTTCTCCCGCCGCTCCTTCAGCCAGCTTCTCCCAGGGAAATCCCTCTTCTCCTCTCCCTCTGGCCCCTTTTCCTCTACGCTTGGTGCAGTCCAGGCTTCAGATGGGTCTCTGGGGCTGCCTGTCGCCTCTCTCCCTTCTCCCCATTTTGCAAAGAATCTGACGTTTGCTGAGACACCGGATCCACGCTGGGCTTAGGGAGGGCGCCCAGGGCTGTCCTGCGGACGGATTTCTTAGACAGCACGGAAAGCACCCACAATCTCTTGGTTATGTGAGCTGGGGTCACGCGTCTAGAACTTATAACTGCGTCTACCCAAAAGGTCGAGTCTGCGGTTCTGCAGCTGCTTTTGTCCTTGTAGAGATAAGAGAAATAGAACTATGGCTAGAGTTGGCTGTATCTGTCCACAGCTAGTTAACCCGACTGTCCCTTGTAATGTATGCTTCAGAAGTAAAGCCAATATAACCCGAGACATATTTCAGTTAGAACATTTTAATTGCATACTGTTATATATATTTTTTACCAGAACTACTTTCATTTTGTGATCCCTGATACTATAAGAACCATTAACAAGTCACTGATGTACTGTATATATGTTTTGAAATTAACAATTGATTTTATTATAGCAGGCAATACATTCTTTAAAATGTAGTATTTAAGAGCCTTTTTTGTGAACTGAGCCCCGTTCTCTTTAGTATGTTTAAACGCCTCATTGTAGGTGTTTATGAAATGTTTTCAACTTGGTTTTCCCTTATAAGACTCAGTCTAGGTGAGACACATATTCTTGAAAAGTGAAGATCTGATTTTGAAAAGTGTTTCTGTCTTAAAGGCTGTTGTACATTCTAATCCTCCCCACCTAGAGAATTTTGAGTCTTTCTTTTAATGCGTTTGAGAATTGTTTTAGGAAATACCTCTCCATATATGTGGACGTATTTATCACTATTATTTAAAAAATGCTTTTTGTCCGATGTTAAAAAAAAAAAAAAAAACAACTTTAACTCTAATGTATTTTGTTCCTGCACAGAACCGTTAGTGTTTCAGAGCTGTTTCACATACTAGATTAGAGATTCACATAATAACGAATTCTGCCTATTTTGGTTTTCCACAAAGGTTTGTTGTCTGAGCTTAAAATAAGACTGCAGCTGATTCGTGTAACACATATTAACTGTTTATTTAGTTTAAGTACATGTCTGTATCTCTCATTTCTGATCGTGAAAAATTTGCATTCTATGCAGCAGCCATCTTCTTTTATACTTTATTAAATATCTGTCAATTATAAATATCAAGGTTTTACATTAATGTCAAGATAGTACATCAAAAATTCATGGAATATGTGACTTTTTCCAAGGGTATTTAATACTTAATGCATTTGTGTCATTTTTCTTTCCAGAGATATTGACAGGTTTTATTAAGTGTTTGTTAGGGAGATTTCATTTTTATCAAGGGACTATAAAGAGAAGCTGCATGCTAAATCAATTTTTTAAAGCCAGAATATTGTTCATTTTTTCATCTTCAAACTCAAGTAATCCATAGGTTTTATGTAAATTTCTTCTGGGTTTATTTTTGTTTTATGTGAATGATAGTTCAAGATAGAACTTTAATAAGGATCAAATATGCTGACTGTAGTGGTTTTTAATTTCCTTAAGCATAGCTACCAGACCCATGCAATATGGTAAATTCTTCAAAATGTCATACTTACATATTTAGCAATATTACTTCTTTTTATTGAAGCCAAACAAATGATTTTAGATATGAATCTTTCCCAAACGTAGTGATTATTTTGTACTAGGTACAATATTACTGTGTCTCATCTGGAATCCCTCCAGACGAAGGAGTGGAGGAGTGCTTCCCTGGGCTCAGAGCTCTTTTAGAAGTAAGCTCTCCGGGCTTCAAGTCTGATCGCGAGCCACGGCCGTGGTTCATTCTCCAGCTTCAAATATTTATAATGCTCGAGAAAGCGAAAACATCAATCACTTAAAATCTGCAGAAAATCTGTGGCTAGTTTCTAAACCCGTGTTTAAGGGGGTGGGAGGCGGGGAGGGAGTTCGTGCTGTGGCCGACCTGGGCCCTGCTCCTGTTGGGCCCCAGTGGCTGAGAGTCCCTGTCACTGTCTCTCTGACACGAACCCCCTCACCCATCCCACGTATGTCTACAACTGTCACAGCTAAAACGAATTGGCCACAAAGTGTAAGGTTTCCATTTTAATTTGCATTTTTATTCTCAAAGTACACGTTCGTATCTTCCTTCTGTTGGAGGAGGCGTTATTGGGATAAACCCTTACCGATTTCTCTCTGTAAAGTGAGGTATCGTCTGTCATCCTCCCTATAACGTATGGTCTTAAAAACTTTCACCTGAGAACATCTGAGTCACTTTCAGGTGGTACCTTCAGGTTAATATTACAATTTTTACAAGATGCATTTTTAAACCTTCACTTGGTCTTCAGCAGGGAAAAGGCTTGGTGTTTAAACAAGAACTCATTCTGTCCAGTGTTAAGAAAAAAAAAAAAAAATCACTCTGTCCAGAGCTTAAATACGGAGTCGTTTGGGTTAGGCATTTTTCTTGTGAATTTTTTTCAGGATATGTAAAAATATTTCTTTTTAAAGTTATATGTTTTTCATAAGCAAACCATTTTCAATCTCAAGATCCTTGTAGAACTATCATGTAATTTAAAGAGGTAGGGTAGGTATTTTTAGAAAGTAAATTTTGCTTGAGTAAAGCTGAAGCAGTAGCCGTTCTAGGTAAACCCAGTTTTGGTTTACGGTAAGTTGCTGTGCAGACCCTGCCCTGGGAAATAATTCAAGAACTCCGCGACTGGGACCTATCTACCATAACACCAGTAGGTGGCAGTAGTGTCACAGTAGTGAGAGCTTTGTTGAAATGGAAGTTATTTGCTATTCTCCATAGTGTCACATTTTGCTTCAGTGTAACTGTTAAGTGCATGTGTCTGTGGCAGAATAGCTTTTTATATCAGAATTACATACAGTAGGCACACCCTATTTTTTTAAGCAGATAAGAACAACTATTTCTAACAGATTCTGCAAATATTACATAACTCTACAGCCAAAATAATCTTCATCTGAAGAAAGCATTTGTGCATTTTTTTTCTTGAGTTTTCTTTACAACTTCATCAGGACTGTGAGCATGAAGTTATATTTTCAGTAAGAAATGTGTATAAATAGTAGGAAGGGAAACATTTTGGAGAATGAATTTTCCATCTTTTTAGTCCTTGAGGAGGTCGCTGTTGTTTGAACAGTTTCTTGTAGCGTCCAAAGCTATTTAAAGATCTTTGAGTATTGGAAGATTCTTCCTCAAGTTGTTTTCGCATTCGGCAATCCAATTTGGAGAATTCTCATCTTTTCTCCTATTCAATAAGTCAAACTTTTTGGGGAGAGGAATGCGGATCAGATTTTGAAAATGTATGGGCTTTCGCACTGGAATTTACCAGCTTTCAAAATACCATAGTGTGTCCCACAGTTTAAATTAATTTAAATATTTTAAAATAACAAAAACAACACTGCTCTCCCGCCTGCTAGGGTTTGAAAAGAGGTTGGGGATGTGCAGCTCTCCCAGCGGATCGGATGCGAAGGTACATTTTGTTACAGATCAAAGGGAATTTGAACAACAGAATGCTGACGTTTGCCTGTGGTGCTATTTATCACGAAGTCAGTTTTGGGCAGAGGGACAGTTTTATCTGCTGAATTTGTACTTGGATGAGCAGAGACCCGAACACTTGTGATCGTTTCCTAATTCAGTGGGAGGCATCTCCTGGACTGTAGGACGCAGCTGTGCGTTCCGTTTGTCACAAAGCAGGGGCAGCGAGAAGCTCCAGTCCCTTGGATTCTCGCATCGTCGCCGTGCTTGACTGTGGTATCGTTTGTTTGGTTTTTTTTTTAACCCCAAAGATAGGATGTCCTGACGTTCCTGTAGCAGCTAGAAAACGCCCCAGGGCAATGTTATTTTATGTATTCACTTGAAAATATCTTCTATAATTTCATTTTCAGCGTCGTAGAATATTTCATGAATATATTCTTATATGTTAACTTTTCTTCCAAAGGGTTAAAACCAGCCCAAGGATTAGAGGGGAGAAGCCGGGCACCTGGGAGCTAACACCCGATTGGCAGCCTTTTGTAATATATAATTTGCCTAAAATTGCGCACTGAGCACAAGCTTTTGTTTTCTAATTGATTTACGGTTTGAGCCACTTTTACCTCATCCCCTACTGTCCTGCGGATGGTGCCAGCGAGTACATTACAGTGAGTGATGATAAATTACCGTGTACTTGTGATGCTAATGCGTCAAGAGTAAAAACTGCCTACTACACGGAGCTTTACGCATTAACAGCGGGGCAAAGACCCAGTGCGGCAGAGTTTCATTTGTATCTCAGAAGTAACCATTTGTTCATTTGATCACTTACTGCAATCTGTCTATCGGACTGTAATTGAAACTGAAGATTAAAATTATACTGTTACAGCTTTTAATTTCTTAATTGAGACAAAGTTTTTAAGTGCTTGGAAGGTCTAAGGTGCTGGGCGGGTGGGGGGGAGTGTTGTGAACAGAGAATATGAAGTGTATAAAATTCTTCATAAGTGTGAAGTTTTGGATATTTTTACCAAATGTTCTTTTGTCCAGAAAAAAAAATAGTCGTACAATTTAAATATGTCAATCTCTGTTTTTTAAATCTGTTTGTAAAAATCATTTTGTAATTTCACGAAACTGTACTTTTCCTGATTTTCTGCCCTGGAGTCACATTTAGCATGTAGATGATTCATTTGTCCATAACAAGTTGATTCCCATCCAAATGATTTAAGTCAGAGATAAATGAAAGAACTTTCCATTTATTAGTGCCTTTAATTGTCCCTTTCATTGATGTGAGGAGAGATCTGACATCTATGCATAAAGGGACGCACAGCACATTGTGGCAAAGGACACAGAGGCCAGCCGCACACCTGACCTTGGGGGTTCCGGGTTTCAGTTTCGAGGGTGCGCCTACCTTTGGTGAAGTTAGTCCACCTTAAATTATATTTTTGTGCCATGTCTAGTATCGAAATAGGAAGAAGCAGATTTATGGCGGCTGCTGGGCACAACAAATAAGTTGACAGTGATGCATGAGAGCGTGAGACGTGATGGTCCCTCAGCAGCGCGGCTGGACGCCTCCCGCTTCATCTGGCCCTTGTTAGGGTCTGTTAGGCAGCTAAGTAATGAAATTCTGCTGACTGATTTTTGTTTTCCCTTTTTCTTTTTTCACCCCTGCTTTCTAAAACGTCTAATTCGCAGACCCATCCTCATGCCAACAAACTGCCCTTGAAGGATTCTTTCACTTATGAGGACTACAGGTTGGTTGGGGGGATGTGCATGTGCACGCGCGCGAGTGTGTGTCGTGATGTGTGTGTGCATGTGGGGAGTGTGTGTGTGTGTGTGTGTGTGTGCGTGTGTGTTGGGGGGTGGTGTCTAAGTGAATGTGGGATCTCGGAAGTGAGAACTGCTTCAGTAAAAGTAACCTGTGTCACCACGTGAAGCCTCAAGACAGAGATAGTCGTCAGAAGTTAAAGGGACAACTGGGACGAGTGTCGGAGCCTTAACGCCGCCGCGTAGGGCGTAGGTCTCCGCTCACCGGGCGGTCGGGCTCAGTCGAGGCAGCCGCTCGATGTTGGGGCTTAACATCCGTGTGGGGTGCTCACGAGGGTTGTTTTCTTTTTAAATAGACTATTTTAGTGTAAAGTGGGACTTATTTTTGAACAAAAAGATTTAATTCTCTGTACAACATAATAAAGAATAGCACTCCACATTTTGTAGAGTTCTTGGAGGATTTCTGATCAGAAAGGAGTTAGGTTTTTTGCTCTTCACTGAGTCTTCAAATAGCTGCAGAGTCAGCGTCTGGGGGAGAGCGGGGGTTGACCTGGGCGGGGGGGCGGTCAGGGCGCAGGAGGACCCAGGGAGCCCCTTCCAGGCCTCCCCCGGGAGCAGCCTCACTCCCTCGCTCCTGGCGGCTCCGGCTCCCTTTTCCTTCCGCTGCCCCCTCCCCACTCCCAACCCTAGATTTAATTTTCAGTGACGATGATGAAGTCCAGCCTCCACCTTTGAGACTTAGGAAAAGGTTTTGAAGATTCGTGAGCATCAGACAGAGCTCGCTGTCCGGTCGAGTCCGGACCGCGATGGCTCTGCGCGTCCGCGCGTCACCCTCCTCTCTCTGGTCGTTGCAGGTGGGCAGTCTCTTCCGTTATGACACGGCAAAACCAGATCCCCACGGAGGACGGTTCCCGGGTGACCCTGGCGCTGATTCCTCTATGGGACATGTGCAATCACACCAACGGCCTGGTAACGACCTCCTCTGTGTGGTGTGTAGTTGGGGGAGCTGTTGTGGTTAAGCTAGAAAGTGGACATTCCACCTCCAAACCACTTTCTGCCCCGACCGCCTCCTGCAAAGGGAGCAAACACCCCTCCCCGCCGCCCACAACTACGGGCTGGGGTTCTCCTCCCCTCCCCGTGTTTGCTTAAACTCCAATACCGGGGACTTGAGTCTTGCATCACTTTGAGAAACCACAGCGAACTGCATTTGTCTGCCAAGCCGGAATTCCAGCCCAAACCTTCATTCTCTTATCGAACCACAGACTAAACCAAAGTCTCTTTTTTCACATTCTTGTAAAAAATAGTGATTTACTGAGAAAACCACCTTCTTTCTCTTTTTTCCTTTCGAGTCCCTTGCTTTCTCCCTTCGCTGACTCTGTTTCCGGTTATGCGCTGCTTGTTCTCTGGTCCCTTCCCTCCCCGTGTTCACCTGACATGCCGACACGCCGCGCGCGGCCCGGCCGGTGCTTGGCTGCTTTTGCTCAGGCGCGGGCTCCGCTCTTGGCCTTGAGCTCCGGACTCACGTTGGCATCATCAGGTGTGGGAAGCACCGCGCGGCAGACGTTAGGAAAACGGGCGTTTGACAGCGATTGTTAAGTAGGGTGCTGAGCGGGAAGGAGGGAGCCTTCCTTCCCTCGCCGCTTCTGCATTCTTTGGATTCCAGGCAACAAAGAGGGACACCGGCTCCTTATCTGAGAAAGGCTTCCTGACACTAGTAGATCAAAACAGGACCAACTTCAGAATGTTCTGGATTTTTAAACATTGTACCGGTATACTGGCTTGATTAATTTTTTGTTCATTTTTTCTCAGCTTTTTTGTCAGCTTCCTAGGTTATTATTAGCAGTATTATAAATAGACTGGAAAAATGCCGTAAATGAGTATTTCGCATCTAATTCCACAAAGTGGCCAGTGCACATGTAATGGATACCCTCGTGCTGCTCTGGGGAGGTCCAGCGACAGGGACACTCCTAAGTTACAGAGGATGAGGACTTCCACCTTATGGTTATATTTTTGCCTTAATTTACATATGCTTAATTTAATTAGCCATTTTAAGAAATAGCATATTTTATCATTTATTTTCATTAACAAAATTTTACATTCTCTGTTCTTTATTTTTTCTTTCAAATCTATTTTAAACTGATCATAAGATTAAAGTTTTAAAATTTCACAAATAGCTTTTAATATTTCACTATAATATATATGTATTTTTTTTGGAGTAGATCATTGGTTCCCAAACTTGATTGATCACTAGAGGTTTTTTTTTAATTTCTAAAGTTTAAAAAGTACATACTTTATTATAAACAAACAAAACCAATTAAACAATACAGAAGCCTCAGGGTAAAATGCAGAGGTTCCTTCCCCACCAGCCCCTGGCCCAGCCCCTGGCCCAGCCCCAAGGTCCCCGGCACCGGATGTCCCCAGGTCAGTGGTCGAGGTCTCCTACCCTTTGCTGTACATTTGAACCATCACATACTCGCACACTGGTTTTTGCATTGCTTTCACATAAATGGGATTAAACTATTCACTTTTTTCCACCTAAAAGTGAAAAAAGTTAGTTTACATCAAAATGAAAATAATGAATTGATGACAACTACTGATGCTGCATTTTCTTTAATACTATTCATAAGCTCTAACTTCCCACAGCCCTGGAAAAAATGTTGCTAAGCGTTAGAAGGTTCACACAAGGCGTTAGTACTTTTCCTGTAGCGGGTTATTTTCCCTGCATACTTACCTCGACACCTCTGTGGACCTGTTTCCCGTTGCAGTGAGAGGACTTCATGGGAAATTTTGTCTGGTAGAATTTGAGAGTCTGTTCTCACACTACGAAGTGGTGTTGTTATGTGTATTAACAGTTAATCTCTTTTTTAAAATGAGGTACTTGAAGTTAAGGCT
>NW_011889049.1:699272-710753 GCF_000151845.1 Pteropus vampyrus
GAAAGTGGACATTCCACCTCCAAACCACTTTCTGCCCCGACCGCCTCCTGCAAAGGGAGCAAACACCCCTCCCCGCCGCCCACAACTACGGGCTGGGGTTCTCCTCCCCTCCCCGTGTTTGCTTAAACTCCAATACCGGGGACTTGAGTCTTGCATCACTTTGAGAAACCACAGCGAACTGCATTTGTCTGCCAAGCCGGAATTCCAGCCCAAACCTTCATTCTCTTATCGAACCACAGACTAAACCAAAGTCTCTTTTTTCACATTCTTGTAAAAAATAGTGATTTACTGAGAAAACCACCTTCTTTCTCTTTTTTCCTTTCGAGTCCCTTGCTTTCTCCCTTCGCTGACTCTGTTTCCGGTTATGCGCTGCTTGTTCTCTGGTCCCTTCCCTCCCCGTGTTCACCTGACATGCCGACACGCCGCGCGCGGCCCGGCCGGTGCTTGGCTGCTTTTGCTCAGGCGCGGGCTCCGCTCTTGGCCTTGAGCTCCGGACTCACGTTGGCATCATCAGGTGTGGGAAGCACCGCGCGGCAGACGTTAGGAAAACGGGCGTTTGACAGCGATTGTTAAGTAGGGTGCTGAGCGGGAAGGAGGGAGCCTTCCTTCCCTCGCCGCTTCTGCATTCTTTGGATTCCAGGCAACAAAGAGGGACACCGGCTCCTTATCTGAGAAAGGCTTCCTGACACTAGTAGATCAAAACAGGACCAACTTCAGAATGTTCTGGATTTTTAAACATTGTACCGGTATACTGGCTTGATTAATTTTTTGTTCATTTTTTCTCAGCTTTTTTGTCAGCTTCCTAGGTTATTATTAGCAGTATTATAAATAGACTGGAAAAATGCCGTAAATGAGTATTTCGCATCTAATTCCACAAAGTGGCCAGTGCACATGTAATGGATACCCTCGTGCTGCTCTGGGGAGGTCCAGCGACAGGGACACTCCTAAGTTACAGAGGATGAGGACTTCCACCTTATGGTTATATTTTTGCCTTAATTTACATATGCTTAATTTAATTAGCCATTTTAAGAAATAGCATATTTTATCATTTATTTTCATTAACAAAATTTTACATTCTCTGTTCTTTATTTTTTCTTTCAAATCTATTTTAAACTGATCATAAGATTAAAGTTTTAAAATTTCACAAATAGCTTTTAATATTTCACTATAATATATATGTATTTTTTTTGGAGTAGATCATTGGTTCCCAAACTTGATTGATCACTAGAGGTTTTTTTTTAATTTCTAAAGTTTAAAAAGTACATACTTTATTATAAACAAACAAAACCAATTAAACAATACAGAAGCCTCAGGGTAAAATGCAGAGGTTCCTTCCCCACCAGCCCCTGGCCCAGCCCCTGGCCCAGCCCCAAGGCCCCCGGCACCGGATGTCCCCAGGTCAGTGGTCGAGGTCTCCTACCCTTTGCTGTACATTTGAACCATCACATACTCGCACACTGGTTTTTGCGTTGCTTTCACATAAATGGGATTAAACTATTCACTTTTTTCCACCTAAAAGTGAAAAAAGTTAGTTTACATCAAAATGAAAATAATGAATTGATGACAACTACTGATGCTGCATTTTCTTTAATACTATTCATAAGCTCTAACTTCCCACAGCCCTGGAAAAAATGTTGCTAAGCGTTAGAAGGTTCACACAAGGCGTTAGTACTTTTCCTGTAGCGGGTTATTTTCCCTGCATACTTATCTCGACACCTCTGTGGACCTGTTTCCCGTTGCAGTGAGAGGACTTCATGGGAAATTTTGTCTGGTAGAATTTGAGAGTCTGTTCTCACACTACGAAGTGGTGTTGTTATGTGTATTAACAGTTAATCTCTTTTTTAAAATGAGGTACTTGAAGTTAAGGCTCAGCTTTTCAGACAGTAGATTTTCTTTTGTGTGCCTGTCTGTCCTGACGACTGTTTGTCTATTCTGTCACTGAGAGAGTAGATAGAAATTTGTAACCCAGCAACGCTGTACGCTTCTAACAGTGTCCCAAAAACCTGGTTTATGGGAGTAGAAATGGAAGAATCGAGTCTGACAGTAATTCCGAAGTAGCAGCAGCAAGGAAAAGCAGAAGGAAATAAGAAGCTGGGTGAACACCTAGGCCAGAGATTCTGGAATGTGAACTGATTTCCTAGCCACGTGGAGAAACAGATTTAGACCAGTTTATGAGACACAGTATCAAGCTATAAGAAATAATATATCCTTAAGCTCTGTGGGACTTGTTCAAAACCCACGTAAGCAGCGGGGTTCCTTTCTTGATGTTGTTCAGTTGAGACAGAGAAGGACACCTCGGTGGTTACAGACCATTGCATTAGTTCCAGCAGGTAAAACGTGTCGCAGTGGTCAGCCTTGGTGTTTGAATGCGTGACTCTTGGGTCGGGGTGAAGGAACATTGGGAAATTCACATAGAATTGAGGGAGGCTCTTTTTCAAGGTCATTCTGTTTGAGTTTTGAAAAATCTAAAACATGTAGATTGACATGAGGCTCCTAGTCTCCAAGTAAAAGCCCCGGTTTTTACAAGTGCAGACGAGGCCACCCGCTCGTCCTGTTCCCGCCACTCAGGCAGCCAGATCCCCTGCGGTTCCTCAGACAGCCGCGCAGACAAACCCCAGGGCCTTTGCACTCGCACCATCTGCCTGAAACACTGTCCCTGGGGCGTCTGCAGGGTACCCAAGACCTCAAAAATGCTCACAGCCCTGAGCACTGTGCACAGAATGGCCACAGCCCCCCTCCCGTAAGCCTCCCTTCCTGTCCTGTCCTCCGTCTCCTGTATTTCTGCGTATTCCTTTTTGTGCGTGGTTGGTCCTCCGCCCTGTCCCGTGCCCCTGCCCCCTTCCCTCCTGCTTCCCCTAACTTCCGTGTCGGGTCATGCTCCTGCCAGGTCCCTGTGGGGCCACACTGGAATGCCAGGCATTCGGGGCCGGGGGTTGACGGGCAACGGCTACCTTATTGTCAGGGTCGTTTCTGGGGTTAGAAAAGTGATTTTTATGTTGGGCAGGAACTGTATGAGCTGATTTTGTCAAGTGTTTAAGCTGTTCTTTGAGAATGTGCCAGAATACTTAGCTTCCTATATTTCTCATGGCTTTCCTAGTTCTCACTGGTCTTACAGATCAGAAACATGAAGGATTTCTGGCTATACAGTTACTAAACCGTTGGTTCTGGGATAGCGGGCGTACAGATGTGCGTTGCATGCCCTTGGATCCCAGAACGCCATTTGCTAGACTCAAGGTGTCTATCTTTTGGACTCAAACCGTTGATACCTTGATGAGCAAGTAGCACCTGTCAGTCTTGAATTTGGATTCTCTAGAATAAAATGAGGAGGTCGAAAGTAATTACTGAACATTTACAGATAACCTGAGAGACTGGGTGGGGGGTGGACAGACTCCCGAAGTGGACTTTGAATATAAACTGGGGGCCCTGTTCTTTCCCCTGGGGGTTCGTGCGTCAAGTATGTACTCTGAAAGGCAGTGTCAGATGTCACGTCTGGCGTGCTAGGCGCCCAGACATGGGGTAGGAGGGGAGCGCCAGGTCTGTCCGGTGGTGGCAGGCACACAGGTCAATCCCCTGATGTGCAGGGCCTCTGGGAGTGCAGACCCAGGCTGGGGCGAGGGCTCAGGCAGAATGGCAGCGGGCAGTTCCAGGCACGAGCGAGGACAGTGGCCGGTGCAGCAGGCCGCTGGTGTGTCAGGAGGCCGAAGGAAGGCCTGGGCTCCCTCGTTGACTGTCCTTGCTGAAGAATTTGGATTTTTTTTTTTCTGAAGACAGAGTCCAGTGGCGCTGGAAGGTTTTAGATGGGAGATCCACGTTGTAATGTCGCTAAGGATGCAGGCGGACAGTGCTGGGATCGGAGGCCAGTTGGAAGGTTTTTGCAAGTGATAAGTTAGGCACCAAAGAACGAGGCCATCAGCTACACAGGGAGCAAGGAGGGAGGAAACAATCCGAGGATCATTTAGGAGATAAAAATGCCCACCGGCTGAGGTGTGGAGAGTTTCCTTGTGACTAGTGTGCCAAGGCCTGGCGTGGCCTGGCCCAGGAGACATTAGGAGGAGATGGGGGTTTGTATTTATTCCTAATGGGCTTAGAAACTCTCACAATATAGCGCTCAGCAGAAAGAAAGTGAATAGGATACAACTAAGTTATCTTTTCCTTTGCTTTTCTGAAAGTTTTAATTTCTCTAATTTCAGAGTAAAATATGTACATAATTAAGAAATAGCTTTTCTTTTTCCCTGATTCTTTATCCAGTGGAAAACCCACTTCAGTTTCTTAAAGGCCAAACGTTAGATAAAGACAATATTTGCAAGTCAATCCGGGTTCTCCGGGGTCCTGGATCCGACTGTGGCGGGGCGGGTGCCACAGCATTGCCCGCTGGGGGCCTCGGAGGCAGTGACTTTGTAATAAATGGTTTATGTTTGGTTGAGACCAGCAAGTGATGATCTATATGCTATGTTTCCTAAGAGTAGTCCTTTACTTCAGATGCAGAATCTTCTACAAGAATTTCTAGTGTGAATAGTATTAATTAACATAACCGAGCATTTCTCAGCTCAGTTTTACAAAGCACCGCACGATGCATGCACCCTTTTTTTAAAAAAGGACTTGGGTAGCTTTTTGTCCTCTAATTGCCGAAAAGAGGCCCTCACGAGGGAGACCATGGACACCTGGACTCCGTGTCGCCCTCTAGATCACCACTGGCTACAACCTGGAGGACGACCGCTGCGAGTGTGTGGCGCTGCGGGACTTCCGGGCCGGAGAGCAGGTGGGTGGCCGTGGCGTCTGACGCGGGCTAGCGCTGGGCACCCGGGCGGTGCCGTCTTGGTGATGTTAAAAAGGGGTTTACCTCGGGCAGAGACGTTCGGGACTGACACTTAGGGTTGTTTTGGAAACACGTCTTGAGACTGGAAGCTGTTGTAACATCATGCTTTACGCTGGGCCTTTGGATCCACAAAGGAAAACGATTCAAACGCAGTTATTTGCACAATCAGCTTAATATTTGTAATGACCTAAAATTTGTAGCTGAAAATAAACTTTGTTGTTATGACAGTAGAAAGAATTTTCCAATTTTATAAACTGCATTGTTTTCATTTTTTTTTTATTTCTGTTGACTAGAACCTTCTTTATAAAGCAGCAGTTTATTTAAGTGGCAAAAACATATGGGAATCAGGAACCATAAGACCTATCTTTTTGTCTTTTCGCTTTAATCTGTGAATTTTTAATCTAATAATTTGGGCAGGGGCAGGATTTCAGTAAGTTTGAAAATATGCCCCTATAAATACCTGCGTTCTGTTTGTCAGTTTGCTGACCAAGCAGATAATACACAAAAAAGAAAACAACTGACGTAGACCACGTTCCAGTTGAGCCAAATGAAAATGTTAGTCTAACCAAGTACTGATCTATTTCTGTAGAAAAGCTAATGAGCCCTCCTGCCGGGTGCAGAATTGCCACAGGATCTAGAAATGAATTTCTGACAGACATTGCTCCAGAAGAGACTCTTGTGTTGAAAGGGGAGGAAGAACGTGGTGAATTTCAAAGTAATAGTAACAAATAGTCTTCCTGTCCGGCAGAGGGAGAGCATCACGAGGGAGGTGGGGGACGGCTCCAGGCTCCTTTGTGTATTAGCAAGGCCCTTGCTGGCCTGGCCGGGAGGTGAGGCCCTTCCTCCCCGTCTGACAGGTGGGAAATTGGGGTAACTGCACGCCTCACCCTAACTTCACCCGGCTACATGCAATGCACAGAATAGGTGTATAATCACTTCAGAGCTGTTTTGTTCCGTTAGTGTAAAGCCATATTAAGTATATGAGAACTGATCCTTTGTCCTGCTCTGTTAAGAATGGATGTTAAGTTTCTTTTATGTCCCTTTATTTTTTTCTTTACTGCATCTCAGATTTACATTTTTTATGGCACTCGGTCAAATGCAGAGTTTGTGATCCACAGTGGTTTTTTCTTTGACAATAATTCACACGACAGAGTGAAAATAAAGCTCGGAGTGAGTAAAAGTGACAGGCTCTACGCGATGAAGGCCGAGGTCTTGGCTCGCGCTGGCATCCCCACGTACGTAGAAAACAGCGGTCAGCTCTTCCCTGTGGTGCTTGAAAGAGTTCCAGTTGCATGATGTTTAATTGGTGTATTACCAAAACTTCTCTACGGTAGTTTGTCTTAATTCCTTTATCCCTGTTACACAGTGAGGTTAGACCATTGAGATGCCTGGTGATTGACCAGCGTTTTCAGACAGACATAATTGTGTTGCTGGTGTGCTCACAGTCAGTTGTAGGGCATATGGCCCAAAGTCCCCGTTAAGCAGGCACTTTGCTGTCATTAATGTCTTTCGCTTTGAAAAGGTTAATGACCTGGATCAATTTGTTTCACTTAATTCTTTGCCACCATTAGTTTCTGTAATGAAGTCGTGATACTCAGTGATTTCAAGAATTTCGGGTTAAATTCTTTAAGATTTTCTTGCATTTGAGGTGCAAAATGATAAAGAAGACAAGAATTGTGATTTATTAGTTCTCTGGGGAATGGAGGAACCATTCTTAATGAAAATGGATTATCCAGGCCTTTTTTTATTGAACTTGTCAATATTTGATTAATGATTAAAATGTGAACTCCACATAAATTATTACCATTTTTTAAGAACCATGGGTCCACTTAATTCTCGTCACGTGTCGCGTGCACCCTGAGATCGAGTCCGTTGGACTGTGGGCGTTGCTGGCAGAGATGGTCACGCCATCCTCGTCGGGCGGGCGGGCCTCCAGCCTGCGACAGGCCTGTAAACAGTGCTCGCAGGGTCGAGCCGAGGAGCTGCGGTGACTGGCTCGGCGCTCCTCGGAGACGTCCAGCTTATAGGTTTAGGGCATTTCTCTCTGGAACAAGCCGGTGACTGCGGCCGGGTGACTGATCTCCTGCTTTTCTCAGTTCCAGCGTTTTCGCCTTGCATTTCACCGAGCCACCCATCTCTGCCCAGCTCCTGGCTTTCCTCCGAGTATTCTGCATGACTGAAGGTAAATTATTTCAGGAAAAAAATATGTTCACCTTAAGAAATTTCATGAAAATATAGAAAGCATCAGGATTCAGATTAAAGGTAAAATTGCTGAAAACTAAAGTACCTTTTGGGAGGAGGTAAGATGGCAATATTGGAGAGAAAAATTGATCCATTTTCCCTGGAAATGTTTTATTAAATCCTCGGTGTGTTATCATTATTTACTTGTCATAAACAAATAATTCTCTGCTTCATTGGAAGGAAACTTAAAAATCTTGGATTGTCTAACTGTATCAAAATTTTGTGTTTGGAGATGGGAGTTTTTGACGTGCTTATTACCCAGGACAGCCTGTTCACTCAGTGTGCTCGTATGTTTAAGTCACCTAGAGAAGTTAGTGATCAGTTGACAGTGAAGTCACATGGTCAGCAGTGGCATATGTGGGCCATGGGACTTCGTTAACCAAGTCTGTGTTCTGAATCTGAAGTTGCCAGCAAGCCTTCTAATGCCAGGCATCCTGTTGGCAGAGATGACGCTGCCAACAGAATCGGCCTCCATACCGTGTTCCTGTCTCCAGCCTCTTTTTTCAGGCACAGAAAGAGTTAAATATGTGTATTGAGCATCTACTTTTCCGTTTGTGTAAAACAAATCATTCGGGATTTCTTACTGAGATTTGACCTATCGTGTGTGATTGGGTTTTCACGTTTTGTCTGAAACTGCTCCTTCACATGTCTGGGTCTGGGGTTTCATTTTTGAGCGAGCGAGCGAGCCGGGGACCCAATGCCTGACTAAACAGGCGAGTCTGTGTCTCCCTGAAGGCAGCGGCCCGAGCACCAACGCAGGGCAGCGAGCCTGTGCGGTAACCGAGACCGTGGAGGGGAGTCTGCGGGCTCTGCTGTCCTCAGCTCCCCGGCTTCACATCTGGATCCAGGAGAAGTACTGCCAGGTCCAAGGTCTTCATCAGGTTGGAGGCAGAAGAAACTCAGTCCCAAAGCACAGAGGCAATTTAGACACCAACTGGCACCCGCCGAGGTGCGAGACAGTCCTTGTCCCTCATAAGCAGCCATGTTGCTGTGGTCTCGCCGTCACTCAAGTGAGAGCCTTTCGTGACTCGGTGCTTTGGTGGCTTTGGTCACTTCCATTGAATGGACAGGAGTTAGGGGTTACTGTGGGCTCTTCTTACGTGTAGTGCGGGGATACGGAATTGACACAGTGCCTATGCTGAAGGAATTTACGATGAAGAGATGATGGCGATAATAACCCCGATAATTTGTGAGCTCACGCCATGTGACTGGCACGAAGTGTGGTCCGGTGCAGACCTCATGTTAATTCTCATCCGCCTGGCGGGGGATCCCCACTGGACTGATGGAGAGGTGCCAGTTCAAAGAGGACGCGCAACTTGGCCGCTCGGCTAGCAGCCGATGACCCCGACCTGGCACCCCGCTCTGCTGGCTTCAGAGTTTGTACCCCGGACATCTGCGTGGCTGCTGCTGGTTCACAGATAACGTCATGATAGAAGAGATCCTGGTGCCCTCGGGGTCTGGGGGAGCCAGGCTGATGAGCAAGGGCACCGGCCACTCTCCGGGTGACTGAACGCACACTCCTGCAGTGGCCGGCTGAAGATGGGGAGCCCCTGTGGGGACAGGGCTGACTCCCGTGCAGGGAATTGTCCCAGTGTGTTAGCCGGAGGAAAGCTGGGGGGTGGGGTGGGGGAGGACACCCACCCCTGGAACCTGGGGTTCACCTCCCCATGTGTTCCAGACCAGCCGTAGGCCCCTATTGGGGTTTTGCTGCGCTAAGGGTGTGAAACGAGCCTGGCTCACTGCTGAGAGGTAGAGAGAGAGAAAGCTCTGCTTCTCCCGCAGCCTTCCACATGGGCACGCAAATCTGGGGCAGGCCGGGGTGGAAAACGAAAGCAGTGACCTTAGGATTCGGGGTTCTAAAAAGAAATTTCTACACTAAAGGCACATGTTTTAAATCTTAATTACCGTATACAAAGAATATAAACTGAAGGATCAAAAATCTGAAAATCCTGAATTTTACCATGATATTTTCCTAGAAAGGCACCTTTTTTGGGGGGGGGGTGTCTCATTTAATTTTCAGATTATACCAATGTATAAGTGCTATTTAAATGTGACCTTTTTTTTTTTAACTTTTTAAATTTTTTATTTTTATTTATTTATTTTATTTTATTGTTTTAAATGCCTACAGCACCTAGTTTTCGAAGGCGGTCTCCCATCCAAGTACTAACCAGGCCCGACCCTGCTTAGCTTCTGAGATCAGACTCAGGGAGGCATGGCCGTAGACTTCATTTCTTTTTCGAACGTTAGATTAACCTGTTTTCTTAAAAAAATAACTGCTTGAATCATTTTAGGTCTGTCTTGATTCTTTCATTTCTCTTTAGTCATAGAGAGACAGTTTGTCATGTCAAGACAATTGATGCCTTCTTCGAATTATTCTAAATAATACTGATAAAAGTTTGGTTTGCTGGCAACAGAAGTTCTTCAGTTTGAATTGTAAATAGTGACAGCTGTGGGGCATTTTGCTCTGAAAAGAGAGACTGTCTCATAATTACATAAGAAGCCTGGGTGTATTTCTTGGGCATGAATAGGATCGGCATGTTTTGGTCTTTTGAAGATAATGTGCCCAGAGATAAAACGCTCAGAGCAGTTGCTGAACTCTTTCTTCCTCCTAAGAATATTCGAAGGTGATCGAGATGTTCACTTGCGTTTATTTGTAATTCCTGTTTAAATTCCTGACAAGTGAGGGACATAGGCACATTTTTCATTAACTGTGATTTTTATGGTCCATTTTCTTGTTTTTCTTCGTGGCTTACTCGTTATAAGGTGAGACAGATAGTTTTGTCAGGTCAACTACTGGAATAGGCACCAATCAGACTTAAATTCAGCAGGGTCGCTGGAGCGTTGTGCTGCTGCTCGTTTTTACCCTTTTGCCCAGTTGGTGTGACTGAACCCATGGCTTGTAGGAAGGGTATTGTCAAAATGTTGCTATAGATTATCTTTATTATTCTTCTTCTTTTATTATTTTTTTATTTTTTTATTATGGTGACATTGGAAATCCAGTAAGTTTCAAGTGTACAATTCAACAGTAAGTCATGTATATTTAGCGTTGCTAGAGATTGTCTTTAAAAAGTATCTTGAGAAACTGTCTAAAGCTCTCGGTGTCCGTCATAAAAACCACGAACAGTGAGGGGGGAGCTGTGCCGAGGCTCCTTCTGGCTTCCAGCTCAGGAAGCCGCGCCTTGGTTCCCACCCCCCATGTAGCCCTTCCTGCTCTGCACAGTCTGGAAATGGCCTGGCCGGCTGATCGCGGAGAGCTCTTAGCCAAGGAAAATGGCATTGTTGGAGAAGACATCTCGTAAGGTGGATCGCCTGTTAAAATGAGGAAATGGGGTGCTATTTCCCCACCTAACAGATGGCCGTGTGTATTTCTTGTAGAAGAATTGAAAGAACATTTGCTAGGAGACAATGCTATCGATAGAATCTTCACTTTGGGCAACTCTGAGTATCCCGTGAGCTGGGACAACGAGGTCAAACTTTGGACATTTCTTGAAGATCGAGCCTCGCTTCTTTTAAAGACGTATAAAACAACCGTTGAGGTAATTAGATTGATTGAATGAGGGTTTGAGTTGTGTCATGTTCTAAAAGATGCTTAGTAAGAATCCTTCCTAAATATAAATTACTGTAATTCTCTAGCAAAATCATGGTATGTGACATTTTTCATTCAACTTAACATTTTCTTATTTAACACATTTATACTTAGAGAAAGAATCATTTTGAGGCATTGTTGGTTAGAAGATAGATTTTAAAAATTGAATACTTCTCTATAATTTCTAATTCATATGATACAACAAACATAAGTTTTCACTGGTGTTTTTAAAGTGTGCCTTCGAGTCACTAACTCGAAGTACTTCTCGTTCGTTCATCCATCCCTCTTCACATCCATCCTCACATCCATGCATCCATGCATCCATGCATCCATGCATGCATGCATCCATCCATCCATCCATCCATCCATCCATCCATCCATGCATCCGTCCTACATTCATCCTCCCGTCCGTCCATCCATCCATCCATCCATCCCACATCCATCCTCCCGTCCGTCCGTCCGTCCGTCCATCCATCCATCCATCCATGCATCTGTGCTCACATCCATCTTCCCGGCATCTGTGCATTCATCCTCCCGTCCGTCCATCCATCCATCCATCCATCCCACATCCATCCTCCCGTCCGTCCGTCCGTCCGTCCATCCATCCATCCATCCATGCATCTGTGCTCACATCCATCTTCCCGGCATCTGTGCATCCGTCCGTCTGTCTATCCGTCCGTCCATCCATCCATCCACCTTTTCACCCACTCATCCATCCGAAGGCCATGGGGCTCAGTGCACCTGCAGAGCGGTTTTAAAAGTAAGTGAAGCTCTCTGCCAGATGCGTTACTGCACTTGTTTTGCTCTGTGATAGTTTTATCGAGGTGTAGTTTACATA
>NW_011889049.1:711050-727758 GCF_000151845.1 Pteropus vampyrus
GGCGCGTCTGCCGGGCCGCCTCGCGGAAGCCCCCGAACAGCCCGCCATCGTCGCCGTGTTTCCTTGTTCACGTTTCTTTCTTTTTTTTTTTTTCTGCGAGAGGAAAATATGTTTTTGCTGCTTTATATAAAAATAATTTTTTAAGTTATTTAAAAAATCTAGCTTCCCTTTTTGATTAAGATTGCCATCTTGCTTTTAGGCAAAACAAGTTATCAAACTGTGACAGCAAGGGGGAGAGAGGTGGCGTGGAAGATTTTGCAGACCCATTGTGGGCAGATGTACTTTCTTCCTGGGGAAGAATTCGGAGCCTCTGTCAGCTGTGCCTTTGTGGGCCTGTCACCTTGACAGCGGGATGACCCGGGCTCTGCCCCGGGTCACAGGGCTTGCTGGCGGTGTCTGGCTTGCACAGCAGAGGGCAGGCCTGGGGTTTGGAGACTCAAGAGTCTGGGCAAAATCTTTTTTTTTTTTTTTTTTCCCCTAAAAACGTAACACCCCAGTCCCAAAGAAAAGGTAAGGTGGCAACCTTATTTTTAATGGTTTTAAATGTCGATGATAATCCTAATTATATAAATTGACACAGACACATATAGTGATTTCTAAAGATTTGTTTACTTTTTGTGTTTTGTTTTACTGTACTAAGAACTTGTCCTTCCTCCTTGAATCAAAGTAGGACTTGCATCATCTTCCTGATTTTAAATGTTGGCTCTGATTTTAAAGTGGTGCGTTTGATTCCCGGCATCCATGGCAGAGAGCTCGGGAGCCCAGCGGCCACGGCTCCCCGAGGCCCTGGCTCTTCGGGTTTTCACAAGCTAGAGATTTTCAAAGCTACACTTTTGAGTAAAAGGCCTTATTAAAAGGAAAACATGATTAATATTTTTGTCTTTTCCTTTTCTTTGGAGTGGGACAGGCCCTTTGAATTGACCTTTTATGCGAACCGTCCTACGAATCCACCAGGCAGGCTTTGCACCTGACCCGTGCTCCATGCTGGGCTGGTCCCGGGGATTCAGAGATGAATGATGACAGGCCTGCCTCGGCCCCTCACCAGCCCCAGAGGGGGTGCTCTAGAGGGGCCTGGCAGCAGCAGGAACACAAAAAGAAGAGCATTTAATTTTCGGGGAGGTGAAGGCTTGGGATGGTTTGCCAGAGGGAGGTGGGAGCATCCGTCCCCAGAAAGCCACCAGTGTTCCGGTTACAGATACGTTTTTACATCGACTCTGACGTTCTGTCAGGCACAGCACTGACTTTGAGAATGCCGCGTACGTGATTCGCCAGTGCTGCACCCAGGTGGTCTGAGGATGTCTCAGTTTTTCTCCTTGGAGAAGACAGCTCTGCAGATCAATTGCTTCATTCTCTACTGAGGACACCTGCCTTCTGCAGTTCAGCAGGTCAGGTCTACCTGCTGCATCGGACACGAGTGGCAGGTTTCATCTACATGTGAGGTGGGCATGTGCTGACACCTGTGATGTTCCTCTGTCGCTGATGTGTATGCAGTTTGAACTTGTTACTAAGAGGACGCCTGTGTCTGCCAGGTCTCCTGTCAGCCGTGTACTTGAGATACTTTACCCAAAAATGAAATCGTCTCTGAAACTTACATGCTAATTTCCAGAAGGCGAAGCACTGTGGTACGCAAGAAGTTGTCTACTCTGGTGTAGAAGCCCCAGAGACTAGAACTTTCATGGCTAATTTGCGGATATATTTTCTCATTGGATTAAAAGTTTTCAAGTCTAATTTTAAATACGTCCTTTGGAAAAAACGTAGTTCAGAAACAAAATAGCATCACGGGATGGGATAGTTCTCAGAATATTCCCTGGACGAGATTCGAGTTAGGATAGAGCTGGAAGAACACGGGGCTGAAGCCAGGAGTCAGGCCCGAGGCCCCATCGTCTCTCCAGCGAGAGTTGGACTGGCCACAACAGGCCTCACCGTCTTCATTTACTTGAAAGAATGGTACTAAGTTATCAAAGTCCCTGCTTGAAAATTTGGAGACTGTTCCATCTATGAATTCCCCATCAATAGGGTCTATCTGGTTAAGGTTATCGGTCCAAAAAGTGATTCTGTGTCAGGTTTCAAATGGAAGAGTGTCTCTGTGACAAAAATGGTGCTCGTAAGAACAGGACTTTATCGACGTCAGAAGACAGAGTGCTATGGAACACCATTTCTTCCTCAGTTGGGTAGAACGGCCCCAAAATGACTGTCTTAGGTTAGCGAGAACACGGCACACTTTAGTCACCCACTCTGCCCTGCTTCGGCTCGGCAGGTGGAGTGCTTGGGCACAAACACTTGCAGCCACAACTTAAGCATTTGAAAATGGAGGAGAAGTGATTAAATTGGCATAGAAGAACCCTCACTGCCATCTGTCATGAAAATAGGCCTTTCTCACAAATCATTTTAAAGTTTACTTTCTCTTCTTAATGCTTTTGGATATGAGGCTGTTCAGACTGGTCATTGGAAAAATGCCAGCTTCTGCTTCTGTTTCGTTAGCTCTGTGTGTTATTTGTGTAAACAGTTAGCAATTAGATTTCACCAGCCTAGAAAAACCACTCAGTTTTTCCACGCAAACTTGTAATTGATGGGTGATTTCCCCCAGCAGTTTCTAGAACAGGCTCACCAGAAGATATATTTATTTTTGAGAGATGGGGTGAGACATTAAAAATATTCTCAGGTTATGCTAATTTAAACCACTTAAAAATGAGGGACTTTTCTGTAAATCATCACTATATGTTTTGGTGCTTAATATGTCCATGTTTGAGTGGAAGATTAAAAAAAAAAAATTCAAAGAAAGTACCTCGACGAGCTCAGAACTAGAACAGCCCTGACTGTGGAGAAAATCTGGAATCACGAGGTGGTTGGTTGGGGGGTGAGTGTCAGAGAGTCCAGGTCTTAAAGTGCTGGCCGTAACCATGGCTTTGGTGAAACGCCTTTTCCGTGCCGTAATGTGCCCTGTTCATACTCTTATCGATCTGGCCAAATAGATGTATTCAATAGGCCGTAGCCGATAACCTGACCCAATAACCTAGCTCATTTTATTTAAATGTGCGTTTCAGGTAGGTATGGAGTAGAATCCAATAACCTCGTTAAGGGTCACCCTGTTTCAGTCAGCAGCACTCTATGTAATATAGTCTTAAAATTCTGTAAATCGAAGCTGAGTTACTCGAATCCTATTTAAATGTGCCGATGAGTTTGTTATTTAAATGAGGCTGCGGTGCGGGCCTGGGTCCTGGGTGGGCTTGGGGCTAGACTCCTGTTCGCATAACCTCGAGGGAAGGAGGGGCGGGACTACTGCTCATGACATGGCCGTGGCCGTCGGAATGGGCGACCGTCGTGAGGAGGGTATTCCAAGTGTCCGGTGCATTTGATCGTTGATCATTTTGTGGAGGACTGGGAGGCAGTGCACGGTGGCCGAGTGCACGTTCGGAGCACGCGGCCCTGCTTCTGTCCTGGCCGCGGACCCGGGGACCATCTCTGGATGTTCATATCTTCTTTTAGGGTGTCTTGTGCCTCCTTCCCGTGGGGGGTACTGGGACGCGCGTGCGCAGGCTCCCGGCGCAGTGCCTGCCGTGCGCTACGCGGTGGTAAATGTTACTACTGTTTTCTGAGTCTGAGCCACTCCCGGGAGGCAGAAAACGCTAGCGGGACTGGAGGCAGCAAACTCACCCCTGCTCTGCGGCACGCAGCCCACGTCTGTCCACGGTGGGCTTAGCGACCGGTGCTCCTGGTGCTGCAGGTGTCAGAGGTCCCTGAGAAGCCCTTACTGCCCTCGAGGAGGCTGTTTGAACAAACGCATCACGAGAGGGGTGCACCGCGCTGTGGCACTCCGGTGGAGGAGGGCCGGGGGAAGTGGCAGCTGGGCATTGGGGTCCCTTTGTGAGTGGTGGAGCGAGGACAGGGGCCAGCCGGGCTTGCACAGGAGGGACCAGGGAGGCGGGGCTTCAGAAAAATGGGCGGGAGACCGACTCCTGACCCTGCTGGTGGCTCCGGACCCCACCGGAGGCGGGCACCGCAGAGAGCCCTGTGCAAGTTCCCCTAACTGGTAACGATAGCTTCTTTAGGTGGACAAGTGTGGCGATGCCAGCTCCTTTAAATGCCACCACTGGTCTTTCCCTTAGAAACGAGATAAAAGCAGAGAAGCCTGCGTGCGTGGGCTTCAGAACACGACCAGCGGAGTTGGGGATGTTAGGTTGTCACGCTCGTGCCAGCTTTACTAACAGCCTCTTAATGCCCTCTCCCTCATGCCGACCCCTTTCCTTGGCCTGGCCTCAGGCACACGCGTGTGCATCACACACATTTTATGTATACAGATGCGTATAAACGTACGTATACGTGTGTACACGGACACTGTGCCATGTGGTTGCTGGTGCCGGCGGGCTCGTCTGAGTGACTGACAGCTCGTGTAGCTCTGAAAAGGCTTCTCCACTGCGGGCCGCAGTCACGGTGGCAGGGGACCCCACCTCTGGAGAAGTTCCAGCTCGGTTAAAATGCCGCCCCTCCCTGTCCTTGCTCTCCTGTCCCGCCCGCTGTCTGCCAGCTCCTCCGGGGCTGGCAGCAAAGGGTCGGATTGAGGCCGAACCTCGAAGCACCCTTTTCCATCCCGGCAACGCGAGGTTCGGGAGGAGCGATGTTTAGGATCGATCGCAAGGTCCGCTTAGATCCCCGAAAGCAGCTGGCGCCCCAGCATGGCCGCCCTCGGTCTGTGGGGGAAGTCCGTCCGGTGCCCGTTCCCTCCCTGTCTGGGGCACCAGTGTCCCCCAGGAGCCCCTCCCGTATCTCTCCACCTTTTAGTCACACAGACCTGCTTTTCCAACAGGGAGCTGATGAATGAATCCCCCCAGGGTAACCGGCTGCTAGGCTCCGACACCCTTCGGGGTGTTAGCATTTGAACCCACAGTCAGGATTTCAGCTCAGAGAAGAAACTGCTCATCCGGAATCAGGCAGAGCCGAAGCAGAATCCTGACCCGCGCTGTCTCCAGCGTGGTGTGGCCATGGCATGTCTCTCAGTGCCCAGCGCCTTGGTTTTCTGGTCTGCAAAATGCAACTACCATACAAGGTTGCTGGGGGAAGCTGTGACAATGTGTGTAAATCTAGTACCTGGCACACAGTAGGTGTTCAGTAAGTGGCTCCCACTTAGGCAGTAAGCCTACTTACTAACGTAATGGGGAATGGAAGGCAGTATATCCCAAGAGGGCTTGGGTCTTGCACGAACAGCAGAGTCTTCCCGGTGGTCCTAGGATTTCAGGTGACCACTGTCACATCGTCCTGCCTCATCCAGACCTGGCAGATAGCTCACACTGAGAGTCCACACTTAAACGGACATATTTGGAAGTATGAGGAACTGTCCAATAGGCACCTCCGAATTTCTTGGCTTTAAGTTTTCAAATAAATCTTACAGGCAACTCAAGGCACAGTCTCCCCTAAATGTAGATGCAAGTGACAACTCCCAGAACAGCAAGAGACAGCAGTTACGATCGTGTGCCCCCTCCACAGACCTCGTATCGGAGAGAATGCTCTAGCTGGCGCCAAGGCACGCTGTCGCGGGAACCCAGAAACGCATCTAGAGAAGTAGTTACTGCTTCCTCCTGCAGAAGCTGCAAGAAGAATCTTGGTCATTGGCAATTGTCAAAATAACTGGCTTGGAGCTTATGTCATCTAATGGTTTAAGTGTCACCCCATTTAGCCTGCAGTGTCTCTACGGTCGGGGAATTCAGCCGGAACATTCTTTGGATTTTAAAAGGACCAGAATGGGTATTTTTGTAAAGTTCTACCAGGAAGAAAGGAAAATGGAGTTTTATCCCTGGCTGGGTCCAGTTGCGGGCGTGATAATAACCTTCCTCTTGGCAGGAGCTGGGGCAGAAACCGCGACACAGCCGGCCTTGGGCAGCGTGCTCCAACGCGGTGGCGTTTTACGAGAAAGCCCTTACGGTGGTGTTTTGTGAGACTTGGGTGCTGAGCGGGTTCTGGGGTGGACAGCAGCCTAGTGTGTGCGTCTGTGCCACATGCGGGGATGCTGAGGGAGCCGTGACCCGGGCGCCTAGGACGGTCACACATGCTACAGGCTCAGCACGGTGTTTGCCGAACAGGCCTGGCGGTTTCGCGTGAGTTAACTAGGTTGAGCCCTCAGAGTGTCACAGCTGAGTATCAGTGACTTTCCGCTCTTACTTCATGGCACAAAAGAGGCTGTCTCCTCCTTCAGGCACTCAAGGCCATCGACTTGAGTGGGCCAGAGGAGGGGACAGGATGAGGAAGGGCAGCCAGGACCCTGGTTTCCAGCAAAGGGCGGACACAGCAGCCACTCTAAGCCAGTCTTCTCGGGGGCTCAGCACAGCTGAGACAAGACCCTCAAGATTGCCACGTCCCCACGAGGACCTAAATGGACTTGCTCTGCTGCTATCTGCTGCCTCAGCCAGGCGGCAGAGGCAGATGGCAAGAGCCCCGTTTCACAGGTGACGAAATGTAGGTTCAGTCACCGTGTCGAGCCGATGGGAGAGAGACACATGTGACCACAGGGCTTCATCCCAGACTTTCTTTCTTTGAATTGGTGACATCTGTTGCCTCATCTGACAGTTATTTGAGTTTCCCATATGTGCTGGGTGCCGTACCAGGCTCTGGGAGGGTGCCACCAGGGCATGACACGGGGTGCTTGTAGACAGAACTAGGACTGCTACCCAGACTCTCCCTGGGGTCTGCAGAGGACCTCCTAGGGGCGCTATGCCCAAACGAGGTCTTCATTGTACATTCCTTATTTTCTGTTCTTAACGGAAAACAGACCGGCCACAAGCACCTATCCCCAAATGACGACATTTAAAAACCACCTGTTAATCCCATCTAGGGTTGACTGGGCTGCCTGCCAGTAACAGGAAACATCACGCAGCCACACCTACTTCGGCTTATAGTAAACGGACAATTAAGAAGGAAGCAAGAGGACCCAGGCTCAGGGGAGGACCGTATCTGGGCACGGGAGCTTGTCCCCACTCTATTCCTGTGACCAGTGTGGCTGTTTACTGCCCGAGCCGTCTTAAGCCGGAGCAGCCAGGATCTCTGTCCGCAAACACTTCAGTGTCTGGAAATCCAAACGGACAAATATACTCCCTGAAACAAATAGAAAATGACTCCCGGAGGCATCAAATAATTCTCCAGGCTATCTCTAAGGAAGCCAGAGTTTCCAGCGGCAATTAAATTGCACGATTGGACACAGGGAAAATTTTATAATTGCTCGCAGGTAGCAATTTATTACGATAGATGTTACTCGTGACATGTGTCAAAAAGGTCAAAGTTTATACTTCCTTGAGCATTAACCTAATCTTTGAAATTCTAAAAGTTACACTTTTGGGTCATTAATTTTTTTTTTACAAGCAGAGATTTTGACAATTAACCCAGTTAATAAAGGTCAAATTTCAATTTTTTCCAATTTCTGGAGCACTTAACTTACTCCTTTTTGAAAATGGAAAGATAGAGGATGATAAATAGTTATTAAATGAGTACAAGGATGTAGCTCCGCTGTCAGGGCGATGACCATAGGGCTGGAAGAATGGAACCGCTGTGCATCTGACGGGAAGGAAAGCAGATTACAAGCCGAGGAAATAGAAAAATTAAGCCCAAATAACGTGTGCAGTTCGTAGGATAATGTGAGTCTGTGCGCTTGTTAAACCATCTCGGGATTCTATTCGTTCAATTATGTAGACTTCGGGCTTCAGCTCCCGAATCTGCACATTTTAAAATCAGTGATTTCGGCAAACTCTTAACAAAGTACAACCTGAGTTAAGAACCAAAGTGTCCCCCACTAGGCTGTCTCCCTCGAACGAGCCCACAGAAGAGCAAAGAGCCACAAAGGCCACTAAGTCTCCGTGACCACGGGCCAAGAGCACAGCCGGATGGTGGCGGCCGTGCGTAGCCCCACCGTGACAGCCCCGACTGGACCGGTGCAGGTGGGTGAGGAGCGGGGCTTTACCAGCTGTTCACATCGGGGCGGCAGAGACACTCCACAAAGCCACCCAAACAAGACAAGACAAGGCTCCCTTTCCACCCCCATCAGGACCAAACCCATGTGCCCTCCCTCTAGCCCTAGGTCCCACCTCCCTGCAAGCCTTTGTGGGAGCCCCTACCTGGGCTACCCCCAGTCTCATATTCCGTTCGTGTCCCCTGGTGCCAGTGCCAGGTGGGACGAACCTCCAGCCAGGACGCTTGCCCAGGGAAGCCAAGCCGAGTTCTTGCACCCACTCGCTCTGGGAGCAGATGACTTCCCAGACCCAGCCAAGAACCTGCTCCGAGAGGCGGGTGTTTCTTCACATGGGGTGTGTTGGGGGGTTGCTGTTGCTGCCTTTGGGTCTTATGAATAAAGGCTTCTTAGTACAAATGTGCTCAACATTCAGGAACTTTGGGTCTTATGAATAAAGGCTTCTCAGTACAGACGTGCTCAACATTCAGGAACTAAGACATAAAAACCACATTTACACTGCATCCATCCAACAAATATCAGTGATGTGCAGGTACCCAGCACCCCGCCTCTTTTGTGTCCCCCTGTGGCCACGGCTGCCTCCCCACCCAGCCCCTCCGTGCCCACACTCTGCAGCCGAGGTCCCGTGATCGCGTGTGCCTGGCATTCTCGCCAGCCACGTTTACTTTGCAGTGGATATGCAAGGGCCTGTTTGCAGCCTTGTACACCAGCTGTTCCTTGCAGATAGTAGGTGCCCAGAAAATGCCAAAGAAAAGGGAGTCCGAGCTATTTTAACTCAGCAAGAGGGCGGGGGCGGGGAGCAAGGACCACGTGCAGTTGAACCACACTGAAGTCGGTGGACGCCTCTGTGCAGCATGGCTGTCTAGCCCAACTTCAGCCAGTCTACCCAACCTCAAGTGTTTGGGGAGCACCTGTGTGAGTGCATCCCTTTCTGGTCCTTTCCAGGTCCCCGCGCAACTGGCCCGTCTTCTCTCTCCAGCAGAGCCCCCACACTCCTCTGCTGCTCCCTCAGCCCAGGGACCGTGTTAAAGGACCAACTGCTCCCAGTGCAGGAGAAGGCTCTGAGCATCTCCTGTCGCACTGACTCAGGACCTCTGCGAGGTTCCTGGACCCTTCACATGCCCTTTATGTGCCCCCCAAGTAAACCAAACCAACCGGACACGGAACGAGAGCCCAAACGATGAACCAAACCATATTATGAAATATTGGGAACCACTCGAAGGTTCATAAATAGGAGGGGGGTTGACCAAGATTGTAGATGGGTGACATAAGCATCCTTAAGCGGGTGGGGAGGGCTGGACTAAGCCATTCTGGAGGGCAGTGTCTTGACTGGATACTGTGAGGCCACAGGGGCGGGCCACAGCCCGCGAGTGCTGCTCTCTGGTCAGTGAATATGTTTCTCGAAGCAGTTCTGAAACTCCCCTCTACAGCCCTGAGAATTGAACAAATAAGTCGTTATGCCGTAGAGCAGGGGTCCCCAACACCCAGGCCACGGACCAGTACCAATCCATGGCCTGTTAGGAACTGGGCTGCACAGCAGGAGGTGAGTGGCAGGTGAGTGAGTGAAGCTTCATCTGTATTTGCAGCTGCTCCCCAGGGCTGGCATCACCGCCTCAGCTCCGCCTCAGATCACCAGGCATTAGATTGTCACAGGAGCACCGGTCCCTGGTGCCAAAAAGTTGGGGCCCGCGGCTGCAGATCATGAGAGCTGGGTTTCTCACTGTCGAAGAAAAAATTAACCAAAAAGGAAAAGAGGAAAGCTGGAACGAACCCCATGGGGTTGGACGAGAAGCCCAGGTGTCACTGTGAACACATGAGCTTTACTGTGTCTAAGACAGGTAAGACATGGAATCATAGAATCGTAGACACAGAACGTAGCACACAGGGAGCACGTGTTTCCCAGCTCTGTCCGCTGAGAGGGCCTGGAAGCAACGATGCCCTTAACAGTGAGCACAGCTAGCACCTAACCATGGTCTCTAAGCACCATCATCCCGTAAAAGGCCCCTTGGAGGGAGGGTCTCGGGCCTGGGGCAGGGAAAATATGAGATGAGCTTGGGGCATCTTGTGGTGTCAGAAACTGCTGAAAATTGATGTGGGTTTGTTGAGAGAACACAGAAGCCAACGTGAAGAGCCTCCCCATTGCCAAACTGGAGCAATTTGTGCAACAAAAGTAAATAGTGATAGTATTGGATGATAACGCGTAGAATGAAATAAACATTCATGATTCCATGCCGATCTACATAATCGGTTCACTAAATGAATACGGAGAAGGGACAGTTCTCCCTTACAGTCGAATTCCTCTTATTACTGTAAAAGGAAAGAAAAAAATAGAAAGTCAGCATTTGGCCAACACTATAGTAATAAGTTTTTCGGACAAGATCCATCAATGGATGCTGAAATCGTGGGCAAAAGTTTGAAAAGAAATAAAATTTACATGGTCTCAAAGTATCCTCCCCCACGCCCTGCCAAGATGTCGATGAATTCCAAAGGAAAGATAGGGACTTTGGAGTAGAGAAGCCTGGGAGATGCCACCTTAACCAAGTGATCAAGTCAACGTCGCCAACGACACCACGGCCCCCTGATAGAAGACAACATCACCTCTTCCGAGTTCCTTGTCCAAAATGTACAACCTCGGTCCAGTCATGATGAAACATCAGACAAACCCGGACTGAGGTTCATTCTTCAGAAGAACTGATCAGCACGTTTCAACAGAGCCAGGGGCACGAGAGACGCGGAAGGACCGGGGACCTGGACAGACCGGAGGGGACTAAGGAGCCGTGGCAAGCACGGCAACATGGGACCTGGGGTGGCATCCAGGAGCCAAACGAGTGGAAAACCCGGTGACACTTGAGCGGGGTTTGCCAGCTGCACTGTGGTCACCCAAGAAGTAAGTTGACTTAAGCTGGGCTAAAGATATATGGAAAATCGTACTATTTTTACAGCTTTTCTGTAAGTCTAAAATTAATTCAACACAACGAAACGGAACCCTGAGTTCTGGCCGAGACTGCCTGGGTCTGAGTCCTGCCCTGCCACTTGCCATAGTGTGTCGGGGTCCCCGTCCTGCCCACGTGGACAGGCTGACAATGAGAGCCCACGAAAAGCTCTCGGGACAGAGCCGATGGCCGGTGGCCACAGGGACACCAGCTGTGAGGCCGCACGGAAAGACTCTTTTTTTTTAATTTCTTTTTTAAAAGTACAGCAAGAACTACATACGTCTGTAGCAGCATGGAAGGGGCCAACTGGCGCCTTTTTGTTTTTCAGACGAAATGTGCAGAGCCTGGTAGACCACACGGGGGGAGAAGACAGGGCTTCTCTGGCAGTTCGACAACCCAGCCAGCGGCGACACACGCGGGTGCCCTTCCCCAGGGCAAGGGGGTACGCTGCACAGGCACTAGCCCACCGCTCCCAGCCGGCCGGGGAGGGGGTTCACCCTGCCTCGGCACAGCCCCCCAGCTCTGCCTCCCCACTGGCCTGGAAGGCCCTGGGGTGACCTACCTGCCCCCACCTTCCTTTCTGACTTTGCGCACTCACTGCCCGCCCGGTGACCCGCTGCTCTACCACGCCCCCCGCCCCCCCAGCCCGTGCGCCCGAGCCTCCCCTGGGTGGGCTGAGTGTGCCCCCACTGTCCCCAGGCCCCGGGCGTTGCGTGGGTGCTGGTTCATGGTCTCCCGCTGATGCCGTCCGAGTCCCCTCGGTGACCGGCAGAGACAAGAGGAGGAAATAATGAGGTGAATTCCCAGCACTGTCCCCCGTATCGGATGCTCGCCACAGGCTAAGCGCCCCCCTCGGAGGCTCCGCTGTTGTCTCTCTTGACAGCCAAGGAAGCGAGGCCGGGGGAGGTTGGTGCATGCGTGTGTGCATGCACGTGTGATCGCGCGTGTGCACATGTGCACGCATGATGTACGTGAATGTGTGCACAGCTATGTCTGTGGATGTGTGTGCCTGGGACCTGGCAGGCTGGCTGCGGAGCCTGTGTCCTCATTTCCACGATGTCACAGCCCGCTGTGGGTTACCGCCTTTTTCCAGAGATGCCTGTGACCCGCCCAGGGCACAGCCAGGGAGAGGCCAAGCGGGTTTGGAGGGAAAGGGGTGGGGGTTCTGAGGAGCGTCAGACGCATAACGCGCGGCCCTGGGCTCTCCCCTGGGTGAGGAGGCAGGTGTGGAGGGGGCTGGTGAAGAGGCGGGGTCTTGGGACTGGGGTCTTCTGAGCCCCAGAACTGCGAGGGGAGGTTGCTGAAGGGGGGGCGCTGGATAGGCAGATCGGGCCAACCTGGAGCTGCCGTTTGGAGGGGTGACGAAGGTCGGGGAGACCTGGGCCTGGGCCTGAGAGGAGGTGGACAGGGAGAACACAGGGAGTGAGGAGGTCATGTCACCAAAAAGCTGAGGGTGAGAACTTGTCCCCGGTGTGGCTGTAGGGGTCCCTGAGGGGCAGAGAGCTGTGTTCCAAGCGGAGTTTACTCTTTGCCTGGCAAGGTCATCGCCGGTGGCTTGATGGCCCGGGTTGCCCTGGAACGAAGCCCCTCCACTGACCGGGAGACTGAGCACTGCGACAGGGCTGGCGAGCCTGGCTTTACTGAGAACACTCTGTAATCTCTGATAATGACCGACCAGAACGGGGGAGCGAGCTCCCCTGAAAGGTCATTTATCCGAGAGAGGAAAATGATTCCTTTCCTGGAGGCTGTCATCCTTCCCTTTAATTAATATCAACCGTGCGCACGCTTGGCAGTGGCTTCAAGCATTAGAGTGGACTTCCTGTGACATTTTTAATAGAAAAATGTAAATCCTTGTGGGCTGAGGTGTCCATCAGACCCTCTGGGGTCGCAGCGAGGCTTCGCGGCAGGTGGATGCTGGCGCAGGCCGGCGCCGAGCGGGGGCAGGACCGCGGCCGTGTGGGCGTTCTTGGCTCGTGTGCCGGTTCATTCCCCCACACGCCAGGAAGGACAAGGTGGCCTGTGATGGCATCATAGCTGCCTGGGCAAGTGAGCTGACCTCCTCCGGCCTCAGCGTCTCGACGTCTCCTGTAAAATGGGGCGGCAGGAGCCCCTATTTCGCGACGTTGTTTTGTGGGCCGCTTAGAGACTCAGGTGGCTGCTGCTGGAGCCATCTGTCACTCATGCCCATCCCCACGTGCCCAGCACGGTGCCCGGCAGCAGGGTCTGGGCTGGACGGACGGGCGCGGGCTCGTAGTTGAGTCTAGTGATTTTTCTCTTCAAACCCGGAGCTGCTGTTGGTCTCTCTCTTTGCTCGCCAGGGGACCCCAAGGCGTGTGCCCCACTGTGTCATGGCGGTGTGTGTGTGTGTCTGCCGCCCCCACCGGACTGCAGGTGGGACCATGTCTGATTTACCCTCCTTGGGAGTCGGGCTCAAGGCCTGACCCATCCTAGGTCCCTGTGAAACAGGAGCCAGTGTGAACGGGGTCTCCGAGGGGTAGGAAGGGTGTGGCCCGGGGTCCTGGCGGGGCTGCCAGACCCCGTGACAGAGGCCGGGACTTCGGCTTCTCTCCAAGTAGCTGCGGCAGACCGTCCACTCCGATTCCTTTATAGTTTCCATTTTTCCCACAAAGAAACCGAAGCCGAGTTACAGGGCTTTTTGCCCCAAATCACAAAGCTGACCTATTCCTCAAGGAATCCAGAGGTGAACACAGTCCTAGAGGCAACCCTTCTCCGAGAAGCAGATCGCTCTGCGATTCCAAAACTCCTCCTTCGAAGACCATCTATAAAGTGTCCGCTATGTGCCAGCCTGTCACTGGTGATCGAGAGACCGGCCGTCCCCTCTGGAGCCCAAGACGTGGCGGCTGCCCTTCCCTCGCCGCACCCACAAACGCTCAGGGGAACGGAGAACCCTCTTTCCCTGACTCTTTATTTGAAGGTGCCAACACAAAGCTCCATCGATATCCCACCCCCAAAGCCTTCCGTGTGCATGTCCCACACAAAGGACGTTCGCTTACTTCATCACACCACGACCATCGGAATCAGGACATTAATGCTGATACGGGTGATACGGGATTACCATCGAACCCTCAGGTCCCACCTGAGCTTCCCCGCGGTCCCAGTGAGGTCCTTTATGGCGGAAGGATCCGGACTGTCCGATCTCATGGTCGTGCATTTTCAGTCGTTTTGATTCTATGGCGGCTGTGTCCTCACGCCTGGACTTTGGGACTCGGACAGTTCCGCAGAGGGCAGGCCTGTCGGGTAGAATGCCTCTCCGTCGGGCTTTGTCCCTCGTTTCCCTGGGATTAGATTCCGCTTCTGCATCCTTCTCAGCAACACGGCAGAAGCAATGCTGTGTGCCACTCCCTGCATCCCGCCAGGTGACACAAGATCTCAGTGTGTCCCACAGCCAACATGGTTGGCTTTCTTCATTTGATTATGGTAAGTTCTGCCAGATTTGCTTTGTAATTAATAACATGCGTGTGCGTGTGTGCGTGCGGCGTGTGTGTGTGTGTGTGCGTGTGTGTGTTGGGAGAGGTGTTACATTGTGCGTGTGATTTGTAAATATCCTATTCCTCATCTATTAGTACGATGATTATTCTTCTTTTTTACCATTATTTATTTTGATTTTCAAGTCGTCCCTGATCTGGCCTGCGGGTTAGCCTTTCAAGCTGGCCCTTGTGTCCTCGTCACTCTGGTCACTTCCTTACCTCTCCCCTCCTCGGCCATAGATCAGTGGCTCAGCCACTTCTCCCAGGGGCCCTGTTTCCGGTGTGTGGAGCGGAGTGTTAGCAGCCAGGATCGGGGGCGGTTCATGCGCTCGTGACTATCTGGGTGTCGGTCTCCCAGGCTCTCTCAGTGGACAGAGCTACACGCCTGTTCGCGCACACCCATTTACACCAAAACGCCCACATCTATCTTTCTCTATGATTCACACCTTCGATGTCATTCCAACACCAGAGTTCATTCCAGTTTTCTCCCTTTCCATATTATTTTTTTTAAATAGTATTTTTTATTTTTCAATTAAATGGCATACAATATCCTATTAGTTTCAGGTGTACAACGTAGTGATTAGAATCACTATAGCTCACAAAGTGGTCGCCCCAGTAAACCTAGGGCCCCTCTGACACCGTACACAGTTATTACAACATGATTGGCTGTATTCCTTATATTATACTTTGCATCTCCATCACTATTCCATAACGACCCATTTGTACTTCTTAACCCTTTCCTCTTGCCCCCCTTTTCATCGATCTCCCCAACTCCCCTCCGATCTGGTAACCCTCAAAATGTTCTCTGTGTCTATGGGTTTGTTTCTGTGTTTGTTTGTTTGTTTGTTTGTTTGTTTGTTTCATCCTCAGATTCCGTATTTACGTGCATTCATCTTCCTCTGTCTGACTTAGTCCACTCAGCACAATACCCTTGGAGTCCATCATGAAATCAATTTTCCATCCCATTACTTTCAGTCCGTGAAGGGAGTCTCTTATAGGCAGCATACATAAGGGCCTTGTTTTCTTATCTAGTCAGCCACCCTTTTGATTAGAGTATTTCATTCTTTTTCATTTGAAGAACTTGTTGATAGATATGCAGTTATTACCATTCTTTATTTATATTTTTGATACACATTTTTTTTTCTTCTTAAAGAAATCCTTCCAACATTTCTTGTAATACTGACTTGGTGGTGATGAACTTCTTTAGATTTTCTTGTCTGTGAAGCTCTTTATCTGTCCTTCGACTCTAAGAGATCGCTTTGCTAGGTAAAGTAATCTTGGTTGTAGGTCCTGGGTTTTCATCACTTTGAACATTTCATGCCGAGCCTTTCTGGGCTGTAAAGTTTCTGTTGAGGAGTCGGCTGACAGTCTTATGGGGGCTCCCCTGTAGGTAACTAATTGCTTTTCTCTTGCTGCTTTTAAAATTATCTCTTTTGGATTTAACCTTTGGCATTTTAATTATGATGTGTCTTGGAGTTGGCCTCTTTGGGTTCATCTTCTTTGGGACTCTCTGAACTTTCTGAGGTTGTATGTCGATTTCCTTCACTAGGTTAGGGAAGTTTTCCATCATTATTTCTTCAAATAGGTTTTCAATTCCTTGCTCTCTCTCTCTTCTCCTTCTGGTGCCCCTGTGATACGAATGTTGTTATGCTTGATGTCGTCCCAGAGGCTTCTTAAACTATCTTCATGTTTTTGCATTCTTTCTTCTCGTTGCTGTTCTGATGGGGTGTCCTCTGCTACCCCGTCCTCTATTTCACTGATTCGATCCTCTGCTTCATCCACTCTGCTGATTCCCTCTAACGTGCTCCTCATCTCGGATATTGTGTTCTTCACTCCTGACTGGCTCCCTTTTTTGTTTTCCATCTCCATGTTTATGTTTTCTGTCTCTTTGTTAAAGTCCTCACTGAGTTCATCTACTTTCCCGCTAAGTTCCTTGAGCATCCTTATAATCAATATTCTGAACTCTGCATCTTGTATATTGCTTGTCTCCATTTTGGTGAATTCTTCTGGAGCTTTGTTCTGTTCTTTCATATGGGACATGCTTCTTTGTCTTCCCATTTTGGCTGCCTCCTTTTGTCTTTATATATTAGGTAGGGCTCCTAAGTCTCCTGGTCTTGGTAGAGTGGCTTTATGTAGTAGGTGTGCTGTGGGGCCCAGTGGCCCAGTCCTAGGAGGGGTCCAGCTCCAGGCCAAGTTCAACTGCAGCCTGTGCACCTCTGGGGTCACCTGGTAAGAATCACCTAGCAATCCACACATAGCTGCCACATGTGCTGGGCTTATAGGTGCCTCGAGGGGCCACGTCAGAAACTGAGGCCGGCTGCCACTAGTGCGGGGCTTGG
>NW_011889049.1:730983-750109 GCF_000151845.1 Pteropus vampyrus
GTATGTTTTGAACCTCGGGTAACCGAGGAATCGGGCGTGTCGCTCCCAAAATCGTCCACACTGCACATACTACAGTTCTTTCTTGTTCACTGCTGTGTAGCTTTCTGTCCCATATGGACCACAATTTATGGGCTTATTCCTCTGCTGACGAAACTGGGGCGGTTTCCAGTTTGCATGTTCTGCGGTCCTAACAGCGTCACGTGTACGAGGCCAGTTCTCCAGAGCTCCTGGGCCAGGATGCTCTAAGATACACACCCGGGGGTGGCGTTTCTGGGTCACGTGGTGTGTATTTTTTCAGTTCTAGTCCATAATGTAAACAGAGGCTTTGGCACTTTTGCAAAGTTCCTACTGTTCTCCAGCATTGTCAATAATCGATACGGTCATTGCCTAGACTTTTACAAAATTACAAAAATTTTTGGTACTCACAGATGAATATGCTATCGTGGCCGAGTACAGGAGTCTGAGGTCGCTGCCTTTTCTCCCCGCTCAGTGGGACCTCAAACGCTTTCAGATCGACAGGGCCCACAAAGTTTCAGGCAGGGGTAGCCTGGCAAAATTCCTAAATTCCTGGAAAAACTTTTTTTTAAAAGCTTTCAAAATTCCAGAAAGAGGAAATAAGTTAACTTACTAATTGATCTACACTCAAATCAGACTTCTCGTTCGCCACCCCGTATGTCAGAAGACGGAGGAGTAATGGAATCATCACAACGACCTGTGCGTTAGTACCGTTACTACCCCCACTCTGCAGCTGAGGAAGCAGAGGGGGTGGGCACGTCCGCTAAGGTGATAAAAACTGGTAAGTAACTTACGATTCACACGTACACTGTCTGGCTCCAGAATACACACTTTTTAACTACTATAGTTTCCTAAGTAAGATGGAATATGAGAAAACTACTTAACACGTAAAGGCCCTTTACCCAAACTGAACAGCAAACAGAAATTCTAAAGCCAGTGTCATTAAAATGAGGACCAAGAGAGGGTACCAGTTATCACCACTGTTATTCAGCACTGGTCTGGCTCATGCAATTGGAAAGGAAAACGAACACAGACAATTCAAATACATAAAAAGAAATGATAAAATTCTTGTTTGGCGGGTTATATAATTATGTATCTATAAAAGTCAAGCGATTCAATGACAAAAGCCGAGGTGGCCGGATGCTGGATTAGTAAGCGACGGCAAAATAACTTTCCTTTATATTAGCAATAGATAGAAGTGGACATATTTGAAGTATTCCATTAACGGTAGCATCAAAAAGAATAAAATATTTAGGAATAAATTTAACCCAAAAAAGGGCACAGAATTGATACTCTGAAAACTACAAAACATTGTTGAAAGAAATTAAAGAACATCTAAATAAATAAAAAGACATCCCGTGTTCATAGATTATAAGATTTAGTATGGTTAAGATGGCATACTCTCCCAATTATCTACAGATTCAATGCAATCTCTATCGGAATCCAAGATGACTTTTTTGTAGAAATTGTCAAGATGATTCCAAAATTCATATGGAATTTCACAGGACTCAGAATGGCTGAAACAATTTGAAAGAGAGAAGTAAAGTTGGAGGACTCACACTCTCGATTTCAAAACTTACTACGAAGCAAAGTAATGAAGACCGTGTGGCATGGGCATATGGACAGATGTACAGATCAGTGGAATAGAATTGAGAACCCAGAAATAAATCTATGTGTCTTTAGTAAACTTATTTTTGACATAAAATAAGTTTCGGAGAAACTATGCAATGGGAAAACAATAGTCTTTCAACAAATGGTCCTGGAACTGTATAGTCACATGCAAAGGGATGGAGTTGGACCCATACCTCACACCATATACAAAAATGAACTCAGAATGGATCCAAGAACTAAACTAAATGAAAACAAAGCTATAACACTCTTAGAAGAAGACACAATGGTAAATATTTATGACTTCAGTACCAACAATGGATTCTTAGATATGATGCCAAAAGTATGAGCAACAACAACAAAAAAGAATAGATACATTGGGCTTCATCAAAATTAAAAACTTTTGTGCTTCAAAGGACACTCTCGATAAAACGAAAAGACAACCTACAGACTGGGAAAGAATATTTGCAAATCATATATCTGAAAAGGGACATGTATGTAGCATATATAAAGAACTGATATAACTCAATAATAAAAAGACAACTCAATTTAAAAATGGGCAAAGGGCCTGAAGAGCTATTTCTCCAAAGAAGACATACAAATGCCAATAAGCAGCTGAAAAATGCTTAACGTTATTGTCATCAGAGAAATGCAAATCAAAACCACAGTGAGATGCCCCTTCACGCTCACTAGGATGGCAAGATTAAAAAATCAAATAATAGCAAGTGATGATGAAAATATAAAGAAATCAGAACTATCGTTCTGATTAGCTGGTAGGAATCTAAATGGTAAAGACATGTTTAGAAACAGTCTGGCAGCTCCTAAAATGATTGCGAGTTACCATATGACCCGACAGTTCCACTCCAAGGCATATGCCCAAGAATGAAAACACAAAAACTTGTATACAGATGTTTGTTTACATGGGTGTTTATTGCATCATTATTCATAATCTCCAAAAGGTGGAAACAACCCAAATGTCCATCAATTGATGAATGGATAAACAAAAAGGTGGTACATCCATACAATGGAATATTATTTGGCCACAGAAAGGAACGAAATACTGATACCTACTGTAACATGGATGAACCTTAAAAATATTATGCCAAGTGAAAGAAGCCAGCCACAAAAGACCACATATTTATATTATTCCATTTATACAAAGTGCCCAGAATAGGAAAATCTATAGAGACAAAAAGTAGATTAGTGGCTACTTAGGGCTGGGGAAGATGGGGGAATAAAGGGGTGAATGGTTAAGGGGTGAACCATAGTGATACGGTGTGGGGTTTCTTTCTGAAGTGATGTAATGTTCTAAGGTTGACCATGATGAAGACTGCATGAATCTGTGAATATTCTAAATAACATTGAAATATATGCTTTTAACAGGTCAATTGTAGGTGTGCAAATCACGTTGCAATAAAGCTATGTTGCTGTTTTCGTGTCTGTTTTTTTAAAAGAAGAAGTTGGAACGACATATTGAAGTGAAGAGGTTTTCATGATAAACGCTTCAAGTTTCAGAGTGTATAAGCTGAAATATGTCCCCTCATTCCCACCCCCAAAATTCATACTTTTAAGTTTTAGCTCCCAGTAAATCGGAGTAAGACCTTACTTGGAAATAAGGTTGTTGCAGATGTAATTCGTTAAAATGTCATGCTGGGGTAGGGTGGGCCCCCTAATCGAGCGAGACTGCTACCCTTATATAAAAAAGGGAACTTGGAAGCAAACATGCACACAGGGGGACACCACGTGAAGAGTGGAGTTAGGCTGTCACAAGCCAAGGAACCACCGCAAGTTACAGGAGAGGCCTGGGATGGTCCTTCCCCAGAGACCTCAGAGCAGGGGTGGCCCTGCAGACACCTTGATCTCGGACTAGCGAGATTCTAGTGAGATCAGGTCACTGTGAGGTCATAACTTTCTGTCGTTAAGCCGCTCAGTTTGTGGTCCTTATTATGCGCGGAGCAACAATAGGAATAGAAATTCATTTCTATGAATTCACTTCGTTAACATCGATTACCTTATGGGACTGGACTGGAGTGGGAGAGGCTGTTCCGTTTTTAAATATCCTTTTATTGTTTGAATTGTTATAATGAGCATATATTATTTTTTTGCATTTAAAAAAACAAAAGATGTTTTTTAAAGAGAGCTGGGCTAGGGGGTTTGGAGGTTCCCTTCATTTTTTCACCTTCTGTGGTTAGATGTTTTAAGCGTTTTCTGTAAAGGTCTTCCTTTCCAGCCCCCAACTTTGTTGGCCGAACATACCCTCCGAAGCAGTCGGGGAAGTTCCACAGGATGCTGGGCATGGCGAAAGCGAGGCAGGGACACGGCGCTTGTTCTTCCGGCCTGGGGAGTGGAGACCTGACCTTCATGGTGAGAACGGGGATGAGGACGAGGCGGCGACGGGGGTGGCCGTGCCGGCGAAGGTGACAGAGGAGGAGGAGGAGAATGAACGGATGTCGAACCGTCCGCTTTGCACGTTCTCCTTCCCCATCGGGTCTCGTTCAATGCTCCGGGGCGATATCTTCCACTTACGGATTTGGAAACTGAGGCTCAGCGAAGTCAAGGGACTCGGGCGCAGCCGGGACCTGAGCCTGGGTTAGCCTAGCTCCCACCCCCCTTTCCTTCCAGCTGACAGATGCTTCCACCACCACAGAGCTTGGGAGTGGTTATGGTGCCTCCCCGCCGACCCGCGACCCCACCCCAGCCCCGTTCCATGTCTCAGGCCTCATTCCTAGCCTGGTGGGAGTCTCCTCTAGTTCAAAACAGTCATGGACTGGGAAAAAAATTGGGACCCACCACCCTTTGTCTGCAGTTTTCCGGCAGCTCCCTTGGTTTGGTGCGTTTGGGGAGGCCTGCATTATTCAAGACCATGGAATATTCAGGCTGTTGGGCAGAGGAATGAGCCTGTCAGGGCTGGCTGAGCTGTTCTCACAAAAGGCCCCTGTGGGCCGGGGAAGCTGCCTGTGCCTTGTGCTGGGACAGATGTGTCATCCTGGCCTGACCCAGGTGGGCGGGGGTGGGGGGGCGGGCTGCCTCTGCCACCTGATGGATGTCCTCATTTGGGGGAATGTATTATTGAGTACATGGGCTCTCTCCAACCACACTTCTGGACAAAACAGCTCAGCTGTGTCCCCGCTGGTGGGAGGCCCCCAAAAATCTACTCTCAGGGGAAGCCTGCCTAGTGCGCTGGCCTGTGGGGACCTTTTGGGGGGTGATGAACACCTCCGTCAAGAAAACCCAGAATTTGGAACACCTGGTTACAGCGCTGTGAGACACGTGACTACACCCCGCTTCTCTGTGTGGTTCAGCTCCCAGGAGGTCATGGCGAACAGGGTCCCTAAGCAAGAGGTGAGACGCTAGAGCCCGTGCATCCTGATCAGAGAACTCACCCTTCCTGAACCTTTGCCTTCTGAGTCCTTACGTAGATCTAGAACCCCCAGAGCCACTCCGGAACCCCAGAGCCACTGGCTGTAGCATCCCAGCAGGCCGTTCTGGAACCTCAAAGTTGGTGATTCTGGACTTTCCTGAACCTCAAAGTTGGTGACTTTCCTGAACCTCAAAGTTGGTGATTCTGGAGCCCCAGGGGTGGTTCTGGAACCTGGTGCTCCCCAGTCTGCAGTCCCACCGTGCACAGTACACCAGCCCCCTCCTGCGCCCTGTGCTGACTCCCACCAGCTCTGCCTGCTGCCTGGCCGGCCCCTCTTCCCAGCCTGAGGATGCCCATCAGAGTAACAAGAGGATAACCCAGTTATCTCCACTTTACAGAGAAAGAAACAGAGGCACAGAGAGGTCCAAGGTCACACAGCAAGTCATCGGTAGATGTAGGATCGAACTCATCCCTGTCTCAGCTCAGCCTCAGCGTCTCCCTCGTTCCTGCTGAGATTCTGAGATCATTCAGTCATTCAGCAAATATTTACTGAGCATGTCCTGTGGATCAGGCCCTATTCTAGATGCTGGGCAAACAGCAGTCAACGAAAGACAAGGACCCTGGCCTTCACAGAGCTGACATTCCAGTGGAGAGGGAGTCAGAAAATAAACAAATACCCATTTTGACATCAGGATAAAAGGCAAATGAGAGGCCCCCGTGGCTGCTCAGATGCCCCCTCATCAGCTGGGCTGTCTCAAGCTTTAAGAGCCACCATAGATAGTAAGACCAGCCCGCTGGCCCCTTTCATCCTCCTGCCCCAGGAGACTGGAGCCCAGAGAAGAGTTAGCTCCTGGCCTCTCCTCCAGCCCCAGACGCTCAGTTTCCCCAAGAGCAGGGCGGAGGAGCCAGGCCAGGGAGGCGGCTCCGGGCAGGGCCCCTTCCGGGGGCTTTTGCATATGCTCTGACATCCGTCCAGCTGTGAGCAAGCGGGCGCCCAGCCTGGCTGCGCAGACCCAGACCCCCATAAATTATGCACATCACTCCCATCTCTAGATGGAGGCACTGGAGAAATTACAGCTCCATTAAGTTACACTGCGCAGGCAGCCCAGCTGTCTCCCGCCCGCTCCGGCCTTCCTGGGCTGGCAGGGAGGGGCTTGGCCGTGGGAGGGCCGGAAACGCTTGGCGACTTTGGGCCTCACGGGCCGCACTCCGCTCGTAACTCCTTGGCAGAGAGGAGCCTTCCGTCCGCAGCAGGAACGGTGCTGGGCCCCGCTAGCTGGTCTGACGCTCGAAAAGATGGAGAGGAAATGGTCGGAGAGGCAACGTGTCGCAGGTGCGGCCTGCCTGCTCTCTATATAAGGGGCTGGGGCTTCAGGCTGCCTTCCTGGGGTCACCTTTCCCGGCCCTCCACCTGAGGCCCCATGCATACAAAATGGGCTGACCTCTCCCGGATGTGGCAGGACCTGGCCAGGAACCAGTCTCTGCGTGTTTATATAAGGCTACCGGAACGGTAGGGGTGTACGGTCCACTCAACCCATTTTGCAGGTCACAGAGAAAGTGACTAGCCTAAGATCACCCAGGGATTAGGGGCTGTGACGGCTCGAGGTAACAGTTCTCTTGGCTGCAGGGCCTCAGGGTGGGGACCACCTGCCTCTCCAGAGGACCGCAGCGCAGTTACCTGCCTGCATAGCTGATTGGACCAGGACTTGGGGGAGGAGCCAAAGACGTGCAGCAACCTGAGCCAATCAGAGCCTCTCCAGGGGCCGCTATAAATGCTCCGGGTGGCCGCTAGTGGGCGTCGTTCCTCGCCAGCGGCACAGGTGTCCCGCCAGTGCCCTGTGCAATTTTCTTTGCATCTGAGTGACCTCTGGGGCCCCTCTCCTTTCACCCGATCTGTGTTCTGTGGGTGGCAATTGAGTGCTGGCGGCCCGTTCATTGAATGTGACTGTCACATTTAGTGTGCTGGACACTTCGTATAAACTCCCTAAGTAGGTAAAGCTTCCTCAGCCTCTTTATAAAGACGAGGCCCACAGGGTTAAGCAATTTACCCGAGAACTCATCTCTAGAAATGATGAAACCGGAAACTGCAGCTCAACCTCTGATTCATACACCGTGCTGTCTGCTACCTGTGCGACCCTTCAGGTGGGTCCCGAGAAACGAGGGTGGAAAACAGTCATTGGCCCACGTGTGTACTCATTCATTCATTCATTCACTCACTCATTCAGCAGAGTCATCTCACAGTTCTAACGCTTTCCTTCGTAGGTTCGTAGTCCGTCACTGTCTTGTTTATTCCCTCGCTTGTTTGTCAGCGTCCCCCCCTGGGATGGGAGCTCCGTGAAGGCAGGGACTGAGCGTGGTCTACCCACCCCAGCGCCCCCGGTGCCCAGCCCAGCGTTAGTCCTCGCAAATCACTGGCTGGATGTTGAATGCATTCCAGGACATCGAGAAGCCCAGATTTATTTAGTCGTTGGCTTTGGTTGCTAAGCCCCTGAGGGGCGGGTCGTTACTGCAGCAGGACCTAGCTCATCCTGACCGAGGAGTCCCGGCGCCGGTCGCGCTGCCCGGAGCAGAGTCCCTCGGAGTTCCACACAAGGCGGCCGGGCACGTTCTCCCGCCCGACGCAGTCAGGCGGGCCTTTTCCTTCCTGCATGCCAGGGACGCTGTCTAGGGACAATGGAGACATTTTTCTCCAGCTCTTTCCCAGTTGGCTCTGCTGTAGCAAAGCAGAGAAACCCAGACATGAAGTCACCGCTTGTTTTCGGCGAGGGAGCGAGAAAAAAAAGCCGCCGCAGTATTGTGTTTGCCTTATTAAGGCTCATTTTCTCATTACAATTTTCCCTCCTAATTGCTAATTTTTCCAGCTTCTCCAAGAGCCATTCTACTTCCGCCTTGTTCCTCCACCCCGCCCCCCACCCCCTCCAAGAACCGGTGCTTCGAGAAACTGCCACAGATGGGCCAAGGAGAAACACACATGCTTGTTTTTAATTTACTTGAAATCCTCTTCTCTCAGGGCTACTGGGACGGGCAGCTGCCAGGCTCCTCCGGCCACGTGGCTCAGGGACTCAGCCCTGAGGACTGCTCCGTGTGGGGGCTGCTGGTGCAGGTCCTGACTTTTTGGCGGTAGGGTGGCCCACCCCTGGCCAAGACTCCTGAGCCTTGAGGTCATCTGTGCACAATCAGCCAAGAAGACGGTGATCATGGGTCCCTGGACTGAGCACCCACGTGCACTCGGCACCGTGCCTGGCGTGTTGTGCTTCCCAGGCTGGCAGTGTGTCCACTGTTCCAGCAGGAGGGAGCATGGGTACGCCATTTTCAGATGGGAAGATGGAAAGACAGACTCAGAACTGAGGAGCCTCACCAAGCCTGCTCAGGTAGCGACAGGCAAGGGGGATCCCCCTAGGTCTGTCTGCCTGTCGGCTCCAATGGCTCCTGCCAGACCACACGCCTGCCCAGATCAGCAAAGAACCCATCACAGGGCCAGACGCCTCTCTCTGCTCTGCCCTGAGCCAGCTCCCAAGCCGAAGTAACGCTACTCACTGGCCATGGGACCTGAGTAAATTCCTCGTCACTCCAGGCCTTGGTCCCCTTTGACTGAGGGGATGGGATCAGGGGTCGCCTGCAGGTCTGATATTCGGGACTCCAGGTGCGCTACTCTCTCAGGTCTCCTGATCCTTGTGAGTTGGGGAGGATGGGGACTTGTGACAGGACCTTACAGGTAAACCACACTGAGTGTCATGAAGCAGGTTTGGAGTTGTCACGCTGGCTCTGCCATTGGTGGGCTGGGTATGTGGGCAAGCCGCTCACCTCCAGCTTCCGCGTCTATAAAAGGAAGGTAATAATCTGCCTCTGATGGGGATGAAAACAGAAGTGTGAAGCCGCGAGCCTACGGTCCGGCAACCGGTAAACATTCCTAACACGGCAGTCATCACCATCCTTGTTGCTGTTGTTGTTACACAGGTTTTTTAGAATTGGAGAAAGTCACAGCTGTTACATACCCAAAAGGTCACCTGGTTCAAATTCTGTTTCACATAAACTGGGAAAGAGAGATGCGTGCTCGACCTGGGAGCGACAGAGGTCAGCAGAGCTCTCTCTGTTTTACCCCTCTGCCTCCTCTCCCCACAGATGGAAAATGGAAGCGCCTGAAAAAGCATTCGAAAGCAGTGGCACCGACTTGTCCGGTCCCCATGGGAAAGGATCCATCAGACACAAATCCTGCTGAAAACGTATTGTCATCAGAGTCAAGAGAGCCCTGTGCCCCATCGAGGTGACCTGCAGGCTGGGCAGCAGCAGGGGCCTCCAGGATTGGGTCCTGGCGGTGCACACCTGGGAGCCTTGGGGTAGGGTAATGTCATGGAGTGAGCAAAGGGGCACGGAGGAGCACCCGGACCACTCAGAAGCAGGCGTTCTTCAAGGAACGCAAACCCGCATCGTCGACACTTAGTGAACGGACTGTGCTTTTCCTTCGATGTGCTTGTCCCAATCATAACATTTATTGGGGTAATTGCACCTTCAGAATCTGTCTCCTGCTGCCTGCCAGCTCATGCCCCCTGCCCAGGGCTTCACAGAGGCTCCTTTGCATTCCTTCACCAGGTGTTAGTTCATTGAGTTCCTTTAGATCCACTTAGCTCATTTCAGCCTTCGAAGCAGCTGGGATGTAAAGACTCATAGTCCCATTTGTAAACTGAAAACAGAGGCTCAGAATTTGAAGCTGGGTTTGCGAGTGTGGTAGCTACAAGGTGGCCATTTAAATTAAAATTCAATACAATTTAAAAATGTCCCGTTCCTCAGTTTATTAGCCCCATTTCCAGTGCTTAATTAACCAATAAAACAAACGACTAGTGTCCGCCACACTGGCAAAGCCAGGATGATCAGACGGTGCTGGCCAGAAGCTGCAAGGCCACTTAGTCCTTCTGCGGCAGATTTGGGCGTCGGCTCCGTGGTTCTCAGGCTGCTGGTCCAGACCCACCGAGGATGGAATTCGCCGTGTCGGTGACGCATGTCTGGGAACACTTCAGACCTGCTCTCGCCCTGGGCTTTCTCGCCGTGTGCTTTGGATCGGGGTGGGGGGCCGCCTTGCTGGGGGTTCAGGAACAGTCTTTCACGTCTCCAACAAGAGCAGTTTCTATTTCCCGTTTTGTATACAACTGGCGAGAATCGCTCCACGAATTCTAATGCTCACGTGGTGGTGTCACGTCAAACGGGCACCTGCGCCTCCATCAGCCGGACGTCTAGGGCCTGCCCCTTGGACTCCGCCCCTTTTTCCCCCAGGTCGCCGGAGCCTGGAGGGCAGGTACCCCGAAAGGGGTGCCATTTCCTCCTCCTCCTCCACCCACATGGACAGGGGTGCTCCGAGGGGTGGGACCACGCCTCGAGTGGGTGTGGCTGCCTGGGCCAGCCGCTCCCCCTTGGACCTGGCAGCGGCAGTCCAGGGGTGGGCTGTCTAAGAATGTAGCCACGGGGAAGGAGGACGGACATCCTGGGGCAGGGGATGGGGGGCTGCCCGCTCCAGACCCAGTGGAGCCCCGCTCCTTCTGTGAGTGCAAGTGGCAGAGCCCAGTGCGATCCAGAGCCCACCGTGGGAAGGGAGGTGGGGGGGGCGGGGAGGGGTGGAGTGGGTGGGGGAGGCGGCCGCGGGGTGGTTTCTGAGAGCTTGCTGGGAGCCAGGTGGCGCTGGGGGCTTCTTTCCATAGACTCTTGATTTAATCTTCACAATGTTCCTTCCATGTGAGCGAAGATTGTGTTTGCTCAAGGTCAGACAGCTAACGAGCCAAGGATCGCTGAGTACTTTGCAGATCCCAGGCAGGCGGTGTCACGCCCCCATCTCTTGCACATCAGGGGAGTGGAGTGCAGGGAAGACTTGCTTAAGGGCACACGGTTGCTGGTGGCCCAACCTGGCTTCAAACCCGGCACCCTTTTGACTCCCTGGCCCATGGCTCTTAAGAGAAAGGAGCCAGGATTTTTTTCTGACCCTGCAGCTCCGTGGCCTTTCACCTCTGAGGGGTGGGGCTGTGGGAAGGTTGGATGGGACTTTCTCCAAACCCGGGGGTCGCAGTGGAGCTGTCTCCTAGTGATTCTTGTTTCTGCTGCCCCGGAGTTTTCTCTGCCTCCGTATGTTAAAAAGAAAGAAAACAATTTAACGACAACAACACAAGAAAACTTAGATCATTTAAAAAAATACAAAAAAGTCTGACTTATGTGAAATTTAATTTAATTTATTTTTATACCAGCAGCTGTCAGTTCAAAGAACAACAACAAAGTAGCCATCTGTGCTTAATTTCATCAATCCACTGCGATGGTCACGTGAGCGGGGCTTTTGGGCGGAGGCAGAGCACGTGGCCAGATCTCAGCCCCACTCCCCTGCCCCCCACGAGCCAGGTGGGGGTCTGGTGGTTCCGCGTAGGGAGCCACGGGGCACAGCACCTGGGCACTCAGGCTGAACGTGTCACCAGCCAGGAAACCCAGCAGTCTCTCCTCAAGACACAGTACCACCCCTGCCACCTCCCCCCGGCCCGACTTTTCATGTTTGCTTACCCCTGTGGTACGTCACCGACTCCACACGTGGTGCTGAGTGGATATTTTGGCCCCGAACGGATAGGGAAACTGAGTCGCAGAGGGGTCTGCCTCCAGAGTCATATGTCTGACGGATTCAAACCCCAGTTTGTTACACTCCCGAACCCATCTTCGTGCTGTGCCCGGCGGCCTCCCGACCCAGAAGCCGTTACTGCAGGGCTTCCTCGGGGCCCAGGCCCCGTCCCAGGCCTGAGCCTGTCCTGCAGGAGAGGAAGAGTGTGACAGTGCACCTCTCCTGGGCGCGTCCTTCTCCCAGCCCCATGGATGGCCACGTCCACTCCTCAGCGCTCAGCCCCCTTCACACGCCGCCCAGAAAGCTGGCTCCACACGTGAGGGACCTGCCCAAGGTCACATGAGGAGTGAGTGCCGGAGGCAGGGTCAGATCTTAAACACGGCACGCGGTGCTTGTCCAGACCACTCGGGAATCTGGAAGGACCCGAGACTCAGGGGTCAGCCTGGAGCAGGTGGGCCCTCGGGGACAGCCAGGCCTCGTTCCTTCTACAGCCTGAGACCCTGAGGCCTGAGAGGGGAGGGTGCTGCCTGAGGGAGTGCAGGGTGAGCTGCAGGGCCCACCTAGGGTGGTGCAGCCTCAGGCTTGGTCCATGCCGCGAGGTCACTTTGTCACCCAGCACTGCAGCCTGTCCTCTCCGAAGTGGGCTGGGTTTGGGGGATTTCCAGGGCCCCATTTCTTTGTGATTCAAGGAGCAAACCTTGGGATCGAACTGGCCCCTTCCAGAGGCAGCCAGAAAGAGTGACACCTGGCAAAACCCTCTTACCCGCCCCCCCCCCCAAAATCCCAAATCTCCATCGCAAAATGAAAAGAAGTCCCAGCAGGAATCCCTGGGCAAATCGCAGCCTTATTTATTGCTGAATTAAGGGAAATGAGTGAGCAAGTCGGAATCATTAAAATACAGATCAGGAAAGTCACATTTTTCGATTTGCCATATTAAAGATAAGGGGGGAACATGCCAATTGGCTTGTCATCTTCTCATTAAATAACAGATGGCCGCTGAGTCACCGCTCCCGGCAGTGGCGGTCCGGACGCTGATGTCTGCCGCTTCCTCGCTGGGGCCCAGCCGGCTCAGGACTGAGGGGGCCGGTGGGGGGCAGAGGAGGGGGAGGCCCCACCTCCTTCTGCCTCCTCCTCCATTCACCCCTTTCCCCACCACCCCACCTGCCTCCGAAAGCCCATTCCTTCTCTCTTTCACTCCGGAATGGTCCTGAGCCCCTCCACGTGCCCCCTCGCTGGAGGCCCTGCCCTGGGGAGGAGTTGGAAGATGGGCAAGAACGTGGCACCCTGAAGTCGGGGTTATGGGAGGGGATGCCCAGGGGCTGTGGGCATCCAAGAAAGGTGACTGACCCAGGCTGAGAGAGTGGGACCAGGCCCCACGTAGAACTTGGGTAGGGGGCTTCCTCTAAGGACCACCGAGGCAGCCATCAGGACCCCCGCTGCCCTGAAGGGGGCTGTTGGGGGCCCTTTCTCATCTCCTCCTCTCGGTCACCCTCCACCCCCCCTTCCCCGCTCCAGCCACGTCAGCTTGTTGGGTACCCACCCCTGTCACGCCGGGGAGTGGGCCCAGAGAGGCAAGTCCCTTCCTTCCAGAGGCCATTCCTGGCTGTAGAGCAGCGGTCCCCAACCTTTGTGGCACCAGGGACCGATGCTCCTATGGGAATCTAACGCCTGATGATCTGCGGCGGAGCTGAGGCGGTGATGCCGGTGCTGGGGAGCGGCTGCAGATACAGATGAAGCTTCGCTCTCCTGCTCGCCCGCCGCTCACCTCCTGCTCTGCGGCCTGGGTCCTAACTGGCCACAGACCAGCACCGGTCACCCGGCGGTTGGGGACCCCTGCTGTAGACGGTCATTCACACGAACCTCTCCCTGACCTGTTGGCTCTCATTATTGTTGCTTTGGAGAGTCCTGTGAAGACCACACTGCTGTCGCTGTCACGTCACGTGGGCAGTGTGTTTCAGATGCTGCCCCGTGGGGCTCGTAGGGCATGTTGTACAGAGTAGTGTGTGTGGGCGTGTTGTCTCGTTTCTGATCTTAGAAGAACAGCTGTCTACCTTTCTCAGTTGGGTATGGTGTTGGCTGTGCCCTTGTCATGTATGGCCTTTATTATGTTGAGGTGTGTTCCTTCTATACCCAGCTTGATGAGGGGCTTTTATTCTGAAAGGGGGTTGTGTGTTGTCAAGTGCCTTTTCTGCAGCTATTGAGATGATCACATGATCTTTAAAATTCTATTAATATGACGTGTCGCATTGATTGATTTGTATGTGTTGAACCATCTTTGCATCCCAGAGATAAATCCCACTTGGTTGTGGTGAATAATCCTTTTAATGTACTGTTGAGAATTTGGGCCAATGGGAATTCCCACTGGGCCAGTGGACTCTGCTCATGTGTGTCACAGGCTCAACTCACATCCAGGCCACACAAGCTGAGAGGCCTTGATTTTGCAGGACATGAGATGAAGGTCATTTGATCTCTGGTCCTTACTCCAAAGCTGGTATGGAAAAGGGTTCTGCTGGGTCTCAGCAGTGGGAGTTTGGCAAATTCCTGTCTTCTTGGTTCCCCGGGCAAATGGCAGGAGCGGTCCCCACGGCCTGGTCTCAACAGCACGGGGTGGGCCTGCCCGGGAGAGGGGGAGAGGCCTGGTCCCTGGGAGGGGCCCGACGACACAGGCACTGGGTTTTGAGGTCACCAGTGCACCAGAGTTGGGGTACTCCGAGTGTTTGGGTCATGAAGCTCCCTGCAGAAGCCCAGGTTTGGGACGCTTGGGTCAAGGTGTTGCTGCTTTTCCGTGGTGGCATCTCTGCCCTCAGTGCAGGTGTTTACAGAGATGTGTGTCTGATGCCACTGGCATCAATTGGTAGCGGGGGGTCCCATTCACCAGCCCCCACCCCGAGAGTTCCCGTTGGACCTGCTGCTCCAGGCTGCCTGCCCGACCTTAACAGGCTCTTCTTGTCTGCAGGATAAATTATAAAATTCTTTGCATTTTTCTGCAGAGACATCTGGTCTTGCTGATCCGAAACCCCTGATGAATAGGTGTCGAGGTCCTTTTCCTGTCTACCTTCGCTGGCTGGTGTTTTACACCTGTTTGGAATCAATATTGTCTGGTGTCAGTTGTGACATACCCTCCAAACTATGTCACGGTCCAGTCTCCCCCCAGACAGCTCGCGGTGCAGATGCTGGCTGGCGGGCGCACGCCCTGATGGCTGGTCTGTGAGACGACCTCCGGGGTCTCGGCCGGTAGCCTACTGGGCCCAGCCTCGCCCCACCTGAAGTCCACCAACGCTGACAACTTGGCACGTCTGAAGACCTCGTCCCCTTTCCCCAAATCTGCTCCTCCTGGCTTTCTGATCTCTGAGAAGGTCCCTAGTCACCCAACCAAGAAACCTGAACACCTACAACCCTATTAGCAAGTTTTGTAGAGTTACATCCGAAAATAATCTAGAACCTTCTCTCCTGTTTCCTGCTTATCAATACTGGTGAATAACTCCTTGATTTCTCAGCCTCTAACCTTATTCCTTCCTAAGCCATCCTCCAACGGCCTCAGGACACACCTAATATTCTCGCTCCCCTTCTGATTCTCCTTTGTCTTAAAGCTGAGGCCCGGCATCCTGGGCACTGGGTGCCAAGTCTCCTTGCTCAGGACCTGCCTTGCTCTCTGCTGCCTTCCGGTTCTCTGTCGAGAATGCCCCTTTCCCTTCTTGCCTCTGAGACTTCAGTGACTCACTCCTCCAAAACCTCAGCCTTTCCCAGACTTAATCAGTACTTAATCGGTGCCTTTAAATGCTTCTGGTAATTTCCTTGTCACTCGTCTGCAGCAGAGGCCACCAAAGTTCAGCTCCCTGCCTCCGCATGGAGCGTGGTTGGAATGAACTTTGCCAAGTCCCTCTGCATCTTGGTGGAGCTTGGTGACGATTTCTGACCTATGGGACCCAGTGGGAAGGGATATGTGCCATTTCCAGACAAAAGCACCTGAAGCGCACGCCTCCGACCTACGCCTTGAAGATGCTGGAGCTACGAGGTGGCAGGAGACTGGGGATCCGAACCAAAGCTTAGAGGAGAGATGCCCACTGACCCGAAATCAACGTATAGCAGCAGCTAACAGAGCCTGAAACCGAGGGTCAGCAAAGCATTGTCCGAGGGCTGCCTATTTTTATAAAGTTTTATTGGCCCTTGTCCAGGCCTCCCTCCTTCTCTGTCCTCCGCTTAGACTGATTCTGTGCTTCCCTGGGATAATCGGCCTTGGCTTGCCCAGGTCGGAACCTCGGCCTGCCTGCGCTCTGCATTGACCACATTCCGGAACCCGGAAATATCCGGTTCCACGTGAGACCTAGTGGGATCTCTCCCCCAGCGAGGGGAAAATGGTTGGCGACCGCCCACCAGCCTTCCCGGAACTCCATCAGGATTCCCGGGAACCCCACACATGTTACCCGAACATTGCATACAACCCCATCACATTCCTTGTGACAATTCCAAATATCATGAAACTGGCAAACTTCCGCAGTATTCTGCAAAGTCTTTTTCTGTTTTCTACCCCGAGAGGATAGTCCTCAGGGGTTAAAAAAAATACACTGCTTGAATCGGGTGACGGAGTCCCAACGGACAGATGGCGTAGGACTCACTCCTTTCTATCGACCTAAAATGGTTTGCAGCTCAAGCAGCCAAGATGGACACATAAGTGAGCTGGAGCCTGGATAAGCAAGACAGAAGCCTCCTCTGGGAACGTTTATGCATCAACACGGCACTTAGAGTCAGATAAAACACAGATTTAATAACTTAGTGGGCAGTCCTAAACATGGCAATACGGGCAAGCCGTCTCCCACCTCCCCGACGACTCTGCAGGGTTGGAGAGAAAGAGGTAGCCCCATCGGCAAGCATGTCGGCAAGCCCAGGGCAGGCCCCGGGGTCCCAGCCCAGAGGAACACAGCGCCAGCCCTGCCTACTTTTTCAGCGTTTGAGACTCAGGTGAGACAAAAGAGTGTGAGGAGCCATCAGGCCAGGGCAGTGGGCCGGCCTCCCCGGAAGACAGTGAGAAGGGGCTCATCCAAGAGCCCGAGACCGATTAACTAAAAATAGAATATAAAGATGCCCACCCGCGCATGGCGCTTAGTGTCTGACAGCCTGCAGAGCGCGATGCCGCGACCCTAATAACAGTCCCGTGAGGTAGTCCGGGCAGGGCTTTTCAAGGTCACGTTGCCGATGAGGGAACAGGCACAGAGATGGGAGGTGGGTGGCTGGAGGTCGGAACTGAGGTTCAGATGCACACTGATTCCCGGAGGCCGCCCTCCCTGCTCTGTCTCTCCTCCCTCCTCCCTCTCTGCCTACCCTTCCTTCCCCCTTGAGGCTTCGGCCTCTTGCAGAGAGCTGCAGGGAACTTGTGATCAGTGAGTGCCGAGGCATTGCATCACAGACGAGGGCGCAGCATCGCAAGGACACTACACGACCTGCCCGAGACTCCTCGGTGTCCAGTGTCAGGTCCTCGGGCCGGCACAACGTCCTTTTCCAACAGTCCCCTCGATCAGCTCCGTCTCTGGTCCCTCAGGACAGACACGGAGGATTTTGTGACACTTGGTTGGGCACTCTTTCAGGAGGGACTGACTTGTCCCACAGGCACAGGTGGGACGCTGTGTCACGCTCCTCTGCTCGGGAAGCCGGTCGGCTGTGTCTGCATCTCTGCAGCTTTCCCCACTTGCTGAATTCCAAGCTGGGCTCCGGGAGCAGGGGCAAGACGCGTGGTGTGACGGTCATCAGGGAGCCCCTGGATGGCCTCGCTTCTTTAGGGACTGGCTTCGGGAAGAAGAATCGTCTCCTGCCTTCTTGCCGGTCTAATGGCAGCCAGAGCCAATTTCCCCAGAGTGGCTCCGAGGCTCTCTCCTCATTTCCTCCCCGTCGCTCAGCTCCTGGCACAGGGTCCGGCCTGGGCGTCCTTGGCCGCGTCCTCCCCTGTGGCCTTGTTCCTCATCTGCAAAGGAAGTCTGTGAGTGTGAGTGTGTGTGTGCACACGTGTGCACGCATGGAAGCTGTAAGTGCCCTTCCGGGCTCCACACTTTTTATCTAGGATCGAGTGTCACGCTAATGGGAGACATGCATGCAAATCTGTCCCATCAAACCCTCGAGCTTTATACCTGAGGATCCCCCAGCCCGAGAGGAGGTCAGATGCCACCCAGATTCAGACCAAGCCCACATTTCCACGCGCAACCGATAACTCCCTTTCAGCAGCTTGGGATACAACATTAACGCACATTGCTTTTGATATTCAAATTAACCAGGCCCACAGCCCCTCATCCCTGTGGGTCCTGTTGTGAAATGTTGTGCTTCCCTTTCCTAAGTCTCCTCTGGTCATGATCCGAAAACTCCAGGAGTGGACTCACTCAGCAGAGGCTTGGGTCCCTGTGTTCCCACTGAAATCCGACTCAGACACTCCCCCTTGAGGCTGGAGGTCTTCATAGCAGCTACTAGAGAAGCAGAGGCCCACAGAAGGTTGGCTGGGACTCTCAGTTCTGCTTTTTAGATGCTCCTTTTTGTGCCATGGTGGCTGAATCAGACCGTGTTCCAGCAACAACAAACCTCTCCCCCTCCACCACCAAACAAAACAAAACAAAACAAAACAAAATGAAAACCTCACACCAAAAGCTCAAGGTTAGCTAGCAAGATCTCTTGTTCCTCACTATGCTTCCCCCTTCAGGAGTCCCTGGAATCTTCTGCCATCTGTCCTTAGACGTGGCCATCTCAGTATCTAGATTTTCATTTCTCACGTTGCTATCCAACCAAAAGACTGTCTGTCAATCTCCCTTGCAGCTAAGTGAATAATTTATGGCCAATGAAGTATGAGCAGAAATGTCCTGTGGGACTTCCAGGAATTCATCTTCAAGTTAGGAGCACGCCATTCTTCAATTGTTCCTCTGTCCCGCTGTCTGGAACATGGATGCAATGGCTGGATCTCTGGCAGCCACCTTGCGTTGTGAGGGTCACACCTTCGTAATGGTGGACCAGTAAGCTAGAATGAGCCTAGGCTCCTGATGTCCCTGTGACCCTCATATCACTTCTGGATCTCTTTCACGTGAAAAATAAATAAATTTCTCTTGTGTTGGAGTCACCGTTATATTGGGTTTTCAGTCAGTCACACGTGGTTGAACTCATATCTCGAGCAAGCTCGATTTCTAAACAAAGAGGAACTCTGAGGGTATTTGTGGACCTCACACGTTCCTTTTCCTGTGGCAGCTGTAGAGTCTGTCTTCTGTAAGGGGACGCACAGGTCCTCGTGTACCTGGCTTAAGAACAAGAGACAATAGTTACACCATGTTAATCCCCTCCGTTTTCCATGAGAGGAGAAAATGGTTACATGGTGATGACAGAAATTCTCAGGCCAGCGGGAGTCTCCTGTGACAGGGACATCGGGGGTGGAGGGACACAAGGAGGAGACGCTCGAGATGGCAACCTCAGGGGTTTCTTCTCTAGCGCCCACGGAGTTTATCATATCTAAAGCCCATTTTTGCTGGTTATGACCACGTCAACTCCTGCTCCACTTTCTTTCCAGTTAACCCCCTGAGAGCGCCACTGCCATC
>NW_011889049.1:750652-771185 GCF_000151845.1 Pteropus vampyrus
TCATGGGAGGTTAGAACATTCTGGAAGACGTACGAGCACATGCACTGTAAAGACCTAAGGGCTCCAGTGAAGCATCAGGGAACTATGAGGCGTGTGATGTACCTGGAGTGAGCGGGCGGGGAGCAGTGGTCCCCGTGAGAGGTGGGGTGACCTCATCTAGGATGGGGCAATGAGAAGGAGAGGAAGAGACCTCAAAGAGGCCGACTAGATGGGACAGGACTTGGCCGCCGATCAGATGTGGGCAGCCATGAGGGAGGAGGAGGAGGTGGGAGTCGTTGGGTTTCCTACATCGGTCACGCGGACCACCACATGAGGTGACAGATTCTCTTTTTCTCAACAGTGAGGTGTGAGGTCATAACACACGGGTCAGTAATTAATGTCGTGCCTCCACCCCATGGATAGATATTTTTAATTTGCTTAAAATTAATTTTATGAGCTCAAAGAGAAAATGGTTTTCTATTCATAAAAACTGTTCAGAAATAGACTTACTAATATTCTTCCAAATAGTTGAAGAAGTTTAACTAATCGTTTCCTATACTTTTTTGTTTGTTCTCAGTTCATCTTTGCATATACAGTTGTGTCTTACATAGAAAAAATAAAAGATCAAAAAGACGTACACCAAAGTATTAACAGTCTAACCTATGTTTTCTGTGATCGTAGGTGATCAGTTACTTTCCTTTGCATTTCCTAAGTTTTCTTCACTGAGCAAAGAGATATTTAAAATCAGGTTACCTAAAAAGAAAGAAAAAAGACCAGGCTGACTCCAGATTCCTCCTCTGAAAACTACATGCCAGAATAAAATAAAGGCTCCCTTCAGAATTTTGTGGGCCAAGAGTTCTGTTCCAGCCAAGTGTCTTTCGTGAGCGAAGGCTACAGGGGACTATCCTTGGGTAGACAAAGACTAGGAGCAATACAGCTCGCGTTATCTCCCTGGAAAAAAATCGTCCCAGGATGCACGGCCAATGGAGAGATGAGTCGGAAGAGACCTCAAGATTGGAAACTACCAGGGTAAAGAGCCGGCGAGAAGCACACGAGCCAACTAACCATGTCGACGTGGGTACAAATGCTGTTGTAAACAGGGCAACACGATGGAATGAAAAAAGTCTCTGAAATCATGAAAGAAAGATTTACAAGATAAAAACATTATCTGGAAAGAAGCCTGGATTCGTAACCCCAAATTAAAACAATGAAGACTTACGGGGACATCAGGAAGGAAAGCAAGGTAAATTACTAAAGATACACGGCCAGCGGCCGAGACTTACTGTGTTGTTCTTGACTTGGGCAAAATGTAGGAACATAAGCCTCAGTGTGCATTCGATGATCTTAAAGGAGACATTAGATGCAAAAGCCGTGGACTTATATAGAAAATATAAAAGCAGAAGGACTTATATATTTGAGTCTGAAAGAAAAAGATCCCTCTGCCCGCGATGTTTGCACAAGCTGGATAACTGCTGGGAGAGCAGCTGAGGTCCCCAAAGGGTGCTTTCCAGTGAGCATTCAAATTTTTTAGAAAAATGTGGCAGGCGTTTACAGAAAACAGCTTTATTGTGGCATAATAGACATACAAGAAACTGCTCACATTTCAGGTGTCCGATTTCGTACATTTGGCATAGGCGAACACCTGCGCAGCCATCGCTGCACACGAGGCAGTGCACAAACCCATCTCCCCCGAAGTCTTCTCCTCTCTCCTGCACCATTTTATAAAAGTGAGAAGCATTTTATATGGAAACATTTTACGGCAAGAAGCATTTTATATAGAAACATTTTACGGCAAGAAGCATTTTATATAGAAACATTTTACGGCAAGAAATGGGAGCATTTTATATAGAAACATTTAGATAAAAGTGAGAAGCATTTTATATAGAAACATTTTACGGCAAGAAATGGGAGCAAAGAATAATAAAGGAACTAAAAAACAAAGCGCAAAATAAGACAACAGAAATGAGGCTGTAAATGAGTTAAATAATCTCATAGGATGCGAAGACTCTCAGAAAAATAATGTTAATAAAGTGTCTATCTTTGTACACACAAGTAAAAATTTCACCTTATTTTCCAGCACCCAGAGGACATCAACCACAGCTGAGGATATGCTAGGTCATAAAAATCAGTTTGTGTCCCCCCCCAAAATAAATTCCACAGATCACAGTTTCTAATCGAAACAAAATTAAATCACAAGTGACTGTATTTTTTAAAAAAATTCTTCTTAGTAGCAATTGGAACGTAGAGGAATAAAATACATTCACTGAATATTTGGAAAGTCATGAAAATAAAAACAGTATATCCGATAAGAACAAAGCTATTTCCAAGGCAGATTCATAGTATTAAATGCATTATTAATCATAAATAAGAGCTAAAACGTGTACGATTTATGCATTCAATTCAATAAATTAGAAAAGGAGGAAAAAGCAATCCCAGTAAAATAAAAAAGGCAAAACCAAACTTAAGGCAGTGAAAATAGAGTGACAAATGAATATGAGTTGATTTGAAAAATAAGCTTCAGTAATCTAGTGACTTTAGTTAAATAAAAAGATACGAAATACAAACAATATGACAAAGGATATAACTGCAGAGAGGTGGTTTACAAAAAGAATAAAATATATAATTATGCCAAAGCTTTCAAAAATCAATAATCTGAAATTATCTGGAGAACTACAAATGATCAAAAACTTCAATAATTATAGAACATGTTGAAAGTTTTATAAAAATGCCTTCAAAAGAATGGTGCAGATAGGTAGTTTTATATGTAAGTTATTTAGAATATTTAAGGGACAGATGTTTAACCATTCCAAAGCACAGAGAAGATCAAAAGCTACCCAAATACTCTCGCAAAGCTACAATCATTTCATCACCAAAAATCTATCGAAGCTAACCTCAAAATGAAACCATCGACCTTTCTCACTTATGGGCACAGATGAGAAAATTCTAAATAAAATACAAGTCAAATTCAATAGCATGTTAATTATTCATTAAAGTCCAGGAGACTTTGTCCCAGGAATGTAAGAATGGTTTAAAGTTAGGGAGAATCTATTAGTATAAGAAATGTCATCAACAAGTTACATAAAAAAAAGACATATGATTATCGCAGTCCATGCCCAGAAGGCAAATATTTGACTCAAATGAACATTTATTTCATTTTTAAATGGTATTTTAAACATAGAACAGTTTTTACTATGTGCTGGCCACCTCCCTAGGTACGTGACGTGGTTTCTGTTATTACACATTCATAGCAGCTTCTGAAGGTGAGTGTTGTCTCCTGCCCGTGGCCGACCCTGCACCTGTCCGTCGCGCCTCCGCCCTGTGCTCAGGGGCCGTAGACAGTTAGTTAATTACCCTCCTATACTTTTACCTTCTCTTCCTCCCCCACTCTGGCTCTCTTCCATCACTATTTAAACAAACTCAAGATTTTCATAAAAAAATCTCCCTCGACCCAATGTGACCTTTAACGCAGACTTCTGGAAGGAATTGTCTACGCTTTCTCACGCTTCACCCGGGGATCCCCGAGGATGGCTTCTGCCCCTTTCACTCCTCCCAGACAGCTTTCCCAGATGACCAGACCGCTTGTCACTTTCCGACCACATCGCATGTGAAATGATGCTCGAAGCCATCCTGTGCGGTGAATAACAAAGGAGCACGTGTGAGTTGGGGCGATGGCTGTGCTAACAAGGTGCCCCTAAAATCCAGTGGCTTCACCCTCACCAGGGTGAGCAGCCTCCTCCGCTCCTGGTAGTGACTCAGGGATTCAGGTTCCTCCTTCATCCTGTCTGGCATTCACGAAAGCAGTCGTTCATCAGGTACAGATGGCGTGTTCCACTCTACAAAGCGAAGGACCCCTATGATTTCTTGATTTGTATCCCAGTGTTGTAGTTAATGAGACTGAGGCTCAGAAGCCCTTGCGAGCAGACGAGCATCCCACAGTGAGAAAGAGGTGGAGGCGGCACTGGAACTGAGGTCACACCGCTTCCGATGGGAGGTCACCAGAGTTGCAGCCCTGCCTGCCTCTCGCCGTGGCCAGGGGAAGCCTGCCAGTAGGTGCTTTCCTCACATTCGAAGCTCAGAAAGTCCCCTTGTTGTCTGGAACATTCTTCCCTCCCACAGCGGAGTTTTTCCAGTGGGCCCAGCAGCTCCCTTCCATGTGCATTTGGGGTCCTGCCAAGAGTCTTTCAAATGTTCCCCAAAAGGCCAGACCTGTTCGTTGGGCTCCACGGCTGGCCAGACACCACCCTCTTATCTGCTGCTTAGAAATAAAACACGGAGGTGCCAAGCAGCTTGGAGGAGTTGAAATGTCAGCATGACACCCTGAAATCGCCACGCATGTAACGGGGAGATGGTAAAGGTTGCCCAGAATGCACACCGTTGGCCGGAAGCCGTGGGGAGTCTCCACTCTGGGCTCCTGGGCCCGCCCGCCCAGCCTCTCAGGCAAGCGGGGGGCTGCTCTGCTGCTTGGCACTCGAGCTGCACCAAGCCACTTGTGGCTCCTGGATACTTTTCCCGTCCTGTCACCTCCGGCGTCCCCTTCCCGAAAGTGTCTCCTGCCCCTGCCCTCTGCTCCGCTCTGCCGGGGCGGCCACCTGGCCACCTCCGTCCTCCCCCTCCTCCTCCCAGACCTGGCGGTCCTCAAAGGCAGAGATAGTGTCTTTCATTTCCACACCCTGGGGCCCTGCTGGGGGCCTGGCACAGAGTGGGGGTTCAGTCGATGTTTGCCCAGTGAACAAAGGACACTTTCCTGAGCTCGGCACTCGGAGCGGACGAGCAGCCAAGCCCTGAGGTCCTTCTTGTCATCTGCTGGCAGCTAGGAAGAAAGGCCACCCCCGTGGGCACCAGAGGTGAGGACATTGGATGTGGAAAGAGGGCCAGCCTGGGGGCAGGTCCCCCACTTGCTCTCATTACTGGGCCTCGGTTTCCTCATTTGCAGAATGATGGAGGTGGGTGACCTCTGGGGTCCCCCAGGACCAGCTCTGCACCCAGATGCATGGCAGTCTGAATTCTTCTTTCTCTCGAATGTCATTGCAATACAGCTTTGTCCTGCCCTGACCCGCGGCCTGGACGCCGGCTGCTCCCCGCGCCTGCACGCCCTCCGCTCCTGCCAGGCCTACAAGCGAGGAGCCCCGAAGGCCGAGCTCCGTCCACTTCACGAGAAAACCCCCCGGAGCAGATGCTCGTGTGCGTGTCTGCATGCCCGGACGTGCCAGCGTCACGTGCACATCTTAGGTGACAGAGGCGGTGTGAGGCGTGTGTCGGTGTGAGTCTGTGTGTCATCCCGTGGATTTGATTAGAGTCAGATCAGAATGAAGATGGGGAGCAGGGGGAATGGACGTGGGGCCAGGCATGGGTGCAGGGGCACAGGATGCCTGTCACGTGGCTGTGCCTGTGGTAGGGGACGACGCCCCGTGGGCCTGTTCAAGAGCAAGGAGAGATATCCTGGCGGGCAGGTGGAGGCCTGGGGAAGCAGACATCCTGCCGGCGCCACTGCTCACCTTTCCTTTTTGATCCATCTGTAAGTATCGTCGTCACATGTGGCAGAGCTGGCAGGGCAGCCGCGGCTCTGAGCCAAAGTGCCGTGTGAACCGTGGAAATCATCTACCCCGTGTGGGAGGCAGAGGCGGCTTCCTGTTTTAATCCTCCCCAGGACTTTGAAGGTTAGGGTCTCTGCAGATCCAACTGCAGGGTCGCGCCCACCGGCCCCTCACAAACGGTCCTGACGGCTGCTGGACGGCTGGAGAGACGCCTTTCCCATGTGAGGGGGGCTGGGTGCAGGGACTTCCTCCTGCAGTAGAGCCTCAGAGCTGTAGGGACCTCAGAACCCACATAGCTGAATCTTCCCGTCTGGGGACGGGTGGTCAGTGAGAGTGACATGTCCAAGGTCACATGGAACAGAGAGTTAAATTCCATGTGTCCAGCCCCACGGGGCCGGGAGAGTAGGCACAGGACGTGCCAGGTGTGAAGGTGTGAACACACCTCTGCGGGTGTCAGATGGCCTGCATGCGGGTCTCACCTGAGAACCATCGGTGCACGTGTGCTTGTGTATCGAACCCCTGAGGAAGTCACTTTTGTAGGCTCAGTCCTGGGCACACCCCTGACCCGGCGCCCTTTCTCCCCTCCTCTCAAAGAAGGTGAGAGATCTGCATTCCGTGGATGGGGAGACAGAGCCCAGAGAGGTAAGTCACTTGCTTAAACACCACGGCTGATGGGGGCAGAGCTGGGACCAACACACAGCTGTCTGAGGACACACTGTGGGCCCTGGAGCCAGACGACCTGAGTTCGAATCCCGCCTCCCCTGCAGCGCGCCACCAGCTGCCCTCTGTCCTCTCTGAGTGGAGAGCAGTTCCAGTGCCTCCCTCACGGGAGCAGGTGAGTCAGCAGGGAACGAGTGAGAGGCGTCTGCTGCCTGCAGGTGCTCACCCTCCTTTCTCAGAGGCAAGACACCAGCGTGTGGCTCACTGCCGTTCGCATGGATTCCCACCACATTCCTGCCAAAATCTGTATTCATTTGCTCAGGCTGCCGGGACAAAGAACCACACACTTAAACGACAGAAATTTATTGTCTCACGGTCCTGGAGGCCGGAAGTGTAAGGTCAAGGTGTCGGTGGATCGGTGCCTTCTGAGGGCAGAGAGGGAGAATCTGGGCCTCTCCCAGCTCCGGGCGGTTGCCGTGAGTCTTCGGCATTCCTTGACTTGTAGACGCATCACTCTGATTTCCGCCTTCGTCTTCGCATGATGTCGGCCCTGCGTGGGTGTCTGCGTCCACACTTCCCCTTCTGTAAGAACACTGGTCATTCGGGATCAGGGTCCACCCTCGTGACCTCATCTTAACTTGACCCTCTGCTGTGCGGGTCTCTGACCATCAGCTTCACGTCTGGTGCGGGGATCAGACACATCAACAGCAGGTGCAAGATGGGGTGATGTGTGCCCTGACAGAGGGGGTGCAGAGCATGGCTGTGCCCGGTTCTGGGGCCCTAGTGGTTGGCCGCCTGGCACACAGTAGGTGCTCACTGTCTCCTTGTGGGAGGATGAGGTGAGGAGAGGACATAAGGGTGCCATGTCCCAGAGGCACCGGAGCCACCTAAAGAGGCGGGAAGGAATCTCTCGCTCCGGGCTCCGGCTCCTTGGGTGTTGAAAGATCAAATTCCTGGACTTCGTCTCCTCTGTCTATTTGGGCCGTCCCTTTATTAAGCACAGAGACCCAGAGAGAGGCTGGCGGCATGTTCGGGCTTGACGGAGGGTGTTGACTGGATTCCAGGCATTTCCACAGCCTGCTTGATGTATGGGTGGTCTCAGCATAGAGCGTTTCCATCATCCCATGGTCCCCGTCTAAAAACCGGAGCAAGAATTCCTTTGAAATCAGTGCCTGGTTTTCTGGAGCCACAGAATTAATAATTTCTGGTGTGGGGACTCCCAGCACCCTGCAGATGTAAAAGCCTCCATGTGGCCCCCAAAGCAGGGAAGATGGACGTGATTTGAAGCCTGTAGAGATGCTGCTCTGGAGAAGATGATGTCTTGGTTTTCTGGGGTAGGGGTCCCACGATGGGGCCACAGAGTGCTCTTAGGATCTCTTCGGTTGGTTCAGGGACTAGAGTACGGGGTCCTCTGTCAGCTACCCGCTCCGCCTATGCAATTCTGCAAGTCATTTTCTTTCTCGGAGCCTCAGTTTCCCCAACTGTATGACATGGACTAGGATATTGGGCATGGGCGATTTATTAGAATTATCCCAGTTTGAAGTTGAATTACACTATTACTAATGCGGAGAGTCTGAAGACCTTATCAGCTGTTCTTACGGGGAACGTGGCAATAATAATCTGCCATTTGGGGGGAAACTCGGCAGCACCAAGATGATGTTGAACTTCACAGCAGGTGGGGGACTTGATCGTTGACCCATTTGCTGCCCGCCCAGCAAGAGCTCGCTTCGCGTTCGGTATGGCACAGACAGGTGACAGGGCAGAGTCAGCCGGTTCTCCGTCACCATCCCGCATTCTTCTGTCTGTTCCCTCTGAGCACACCACAGATAAAATGGCAAAATGTGGGCTCCCGCCAATGTCAAGATCAACTAGCTCCTCTTGGCGTTAGCCAGAGAGGCTTGGCCAGCGTCTCGTCTTGGAAGACCAAACCGCTCTTCCCAGTGTTTTCACCGCTAAGCTGGCATCCCTGGAAGTCAGCATTTGCGAGCATTTCAAGTGTGCGGGTGAATCGTTCCAAGCGTCATCAATGAACACACCTTTGCTGTTTGCCGAGCAAACGGATGAGTGTTTGTTCTGGGGCAGATCGCACATTGGTTAAGCCTCTCTATCCTCCTAATCTTGACACTAGTCAGATTATCTGCTTCACCCATGAACGGAATCACAGAATTTCGGTGGAGGAGTGAATTCATGACTGACAAGCAGGACTCTGGCGAGGAAGAAACAAGCTTGTCAAGTGAAGCGGATCGCTCAAGGGGGCGCGATAGCCTTCCACGGAAGTCGGGGCCCAGCCCGTGTCTCCCCGCGTGTGACCCAGAAGTCTCGCCCCTTACGGCCAGCCAGACGCAGGCCAGGCAAGCACAGCTGATGGGGTTTGAGTTCGGAGGTCTCCTAGACGAAGCAGCTCTCGCATTGGGTGACATATCTGACTGACATATCTGTCAAAGACTCTTCACGCCCTCGGCTCGAGGCCTCCGGTGTCGCACAGACACCCTGGGAGGAGTGACTGGGGCAGCTCAGGCTGCTTGTCAGGAAACCGGAGCAATGAGCCTCCAGCTGGGGACGTAGACAGACAGTGCTCAGCCAACGTGGTCTGATTCAGGAGCCGAAAACCAAGGGAACAGAGCACTTTGGTCCGAGGAGAGCAGAGAGGGGGTCTTGGGGGAGGAAGGCTGGAAGCCACGCAGGGGCCCTGAACACACAGTGGGGCCGCACGGGGGGCGAGCCACGCAGTGCGCGGGGCGGGGCGGGGAGCCTGGCCCTGTTCCTCACCTCTCTGTTCATCCCCACAACCTGAAGGAAATGAGGGAATTGGAGTAAAGGACAAATACTCAAGACGAAGCCATGAGTGAAGGACACAAAACGTATGCCAGTGCTGCCTGGGACGTACTCGTCCCAAAACAGTTACTCGTCGTTTCTCTGAAATTCGCATCGCACCGGGCACGCTGTGTGTTTATTTGCTGAGCCTGGCAAGCTACGCCTGAGGAGGTGGGGGCGATGGGGCCGCCAGTGCCCTCGCCAGGAACCTTTGAGAAGCTCCTGATATTGACTTTAACATGGGCGGGCGGCGGAGGAGGGGCATGAGGTCAAAGTGCAGCTGAGCCCAGCCCCGTCTGTTGGGCCCGGTAACCAGGCGCTCTGATGCTGAGCTCCCGTGCGGGCCCTTGGCAGCTGTGGTGATTGATTTTATGCATCAACTAGACTGGGCCACGAGGTGCCCAGACATTTGGTCCAGCACGACACTCGGTGTTCCCATGAGGACATTTTGCGGTCATAAGACCATTTAAATCTGTAGGCTCAGTAAAGCAGATTGTCTTTCCCATTGTGGGTGGGCCTTGCCCAATCAGTTGACAGCCTGAACAGAACAAAGATTGGTCCCCTCCCTCGCCCTGTAAGAGGGACTCCTTCTGCCCGACTGCCTTCGAGCTGGAACACGGGCTTGCTCTTGACTTTGAATTACCCCACCGGTTCTCCTGGTCTCTGGCTTGCCGACTGCCAGTCTGGGACGTGTCAGCCTCCGTAATCATGTGAGCCGGTTCCTTACAATGAACACCTGTAGACATCCTATTGTCCTGCCTGTCTGGGGAACCCTGACTAGTACGGCCACTAGGATGGCAGTGAGTTCACAGCCCCTGTCCCTGTCACCCCAGAGCAGCTCCCTTGGCCTGTCCCCATGCCTCAGTGTGCCAGGGGCCTCGCTGGGCACGGGCGGCCTCGCTGCGGACAGCTGGGACACTGGGTGGACCCGGAACGAGGCGCTGTGGTGGACGTTTGCGTGATGGCTGAGGGACGCTTGGAGCTACTGCGAGGAGGAAAGAGACGGATTTTTCAAGAGGGAGATGTGCTCTCGGTTTCTTCTCAGATGCACTGGGATAGCACAAATCTGATTTTGAAAAGCAGGGGAAATGTCATATTCCGGGAAGGGAGGCGGGGGGAGGCATTCATTAAGTGCCTCCGATGAGCCAGGCTCCCTACAGATGTCATCTCATTCCATTCTAATTCTCGCGAGGGCCTCAGGAGCAGAGGGCGGGATCGTCACGGTCCTCGCTTTACGCCACGTGCTCCTGACTGACCCACTTTGTTTATATTTTATGTGTGTAAATAATAAGCCCCATGGACCCGCCACCAATACTGTCGAAGACTCGCCTCTATCCAGGGTCTCTGCTCCCCCGCATCCCAGGGGACCACACTCCTAAATCTTATGTTAGAAATTGAAAGAGAGAATTATATAATTTTTCCCTCGGAAGTATTAGAAAAGGTATCTTCATAAAGAGGCATCTCTTTTCATGAACTTCCCAGGAACCACGTGGAGTCGGGCTGGCCTGCCCATCTCACGGATGGGCAAGCAGAGCCCCAGCACAGGGAGCAGCCGGGCTGGGATCTGGCGACGAGCCTGGCGGTTGGCTCCCAGGCGGTGCTGCAGGTGGGGCGGGGTCTGCCTCATCCAGCACAGACTCACCGGGTCTGGCGTGGAGAGAGCACAGTAAATATTTCTTGAATAAACAAACAAGATCCTTTCCGATACATCTACCTGGAGAAAGGGCGCTGCAGTCACCATTCTTAGGGACACAGACGGGCAGGGGCGGGGAGCGGGGGGAGGAGGTTGCGTTGTCCTCACAGGAGCTCACGTTGAATTTGCCAATGAACCCTGTTTTCTTCTCAATGTGAAAGACAAATATGTTTTCATTCCCTAAAGTCGGGGGCACAAATGGAGTTCGGGTTCAGGAGTCAGGAAACCTTTCCTCGGTTCTGCTCTACCTGCTGTAGTGGATAGATGTCCACGTGCACACGTGCACACGCGCGAGCCTGTGGCGTGTCCTGGAACACTCGAGTGGTTGGCCCTGCTCCTCTCTGGGCTGCAAAGCCAGGGGCCATGTGAGGCGCTGGCCACGGGCCCTGCGGGGGGTCCCCTTTTCCTTCCCACTCTTATTCCAAGGACGGGTGGACCCACATGTCTGTGTCCAGCACCGGTTTTAGGGTCACCGACTGGGGTCTGAATGCAGACTCTGCCACTGTCCCCCTGGACTGTGGTCTGAACATTTGTGTTCCCTTGTCTCCCAAATTCGAATTCACACGTCACAGCTCTAACCCCGAGCGCGGCTGTATTTGGAGACGGGCCCTCTGAGGAGGTGTCCGTAGTTGAATCTACGAAACTGGTGTCCTCATGAGAAGAGGCAGCAGAACTCTCCCCTCTCTCTCCTCCCTCCCGCCCTCCCTCTCTGTGTCTGTCTCTGTCGCTCTGTCTCTCTGTTTCTCTCTCTCTCCCCTCCTCCTCTGCCCCCACACATCAAGGAAAGGCCGTAAGCACACGGTGAAGTGCTGGCCGCCTACAAGCCGAGAGAAGAGGCCTCGGAATGGAACCGACCCTGCCGGCACCTTTATCTCGGACTCGCAGCCTCCAAAGGCCACATGGTTCCCGCAGCCGTGAGCAGTGGGTGTCTGCTGTCTGAGCTCCCGTCTGGGGAGTCGTGCTGCGGCCAGTGGCCGAGCAGGCTGAGACGCCGGGGAGGCTTCTCCCCAGTGCTAACGTGTGCGTGTGTTTCCCCGTGTCTTATCCCTGGGAAACCTTCTCCCCGAGGGGTTTGCACCAACCTGGAAGCCTGAGGCCCCAGTAACTGAGGAAGAGTGGCCGGGGCTGTCCTCCGCCTCCCTGGATGCCCGCCCACCCTCTGGTTTCAGCGGCCAGGATGGCTGCGGTGAGCTCTGGGGTCCTGGTCCCCAAGCGCTGGACTGAGCCAGGGTCAGCTGAGCCTTCTCGCCACCTGGCACTGGTCGTCTGGGCTCCTGTGTGAGTGACTCTGAGCGTCTGACTCGAACTGTAGGCCCGCTGCAGCCCGTCTCGGGGTCGTGTCTGCTGGCACTGCCTGCAGGTCCCTGGAGGAACGCCCTGCTCACAGGCAGAGCTCTGGAGCCCAGACAGGACTGTGGCAGCTGGGAGCGCCTGTCACTGCAGATGGCCTCCCTCGGGCAGGGATTCGGGGGGTTACGACCAAACGGGCCTGTCTTCACGGAAGAGGAAGAGGAGGAGCCTCGGGCTTTGGGCTTTCTTTTCTGAGTTGCCGGGTACTGAACAGTTGCCATGTGCCGGGGACCAGGCTGAGTGCTCAGGTGCGCTCCTCTCCGGCTCAGGTGTGCTCCTCTCCGGCTCAGGTGTGCTCCTCTCCGAGTCCTCACGGCTGTTCCGTGGACGGCGCCCATTTGATCTCCATTGTGCAGAGGAGAAAAAGGAGGCCGAGAGAGGCCACGTGATTTGCAGCGAAAGGGGAGCAGTCAGGCTCCCTTGACCCTTGAGGCCAGGGTACCCCAAGCACACCCCTTAGGGGCAGCATACTTTGCTTGTCCTCAGGGAGGTGGGGAAGACAGGAAATTAACAGAGGGGAGGAGGAGCATGAGGGAGACCGGGAAGTCTGAAGATGCTCGGGCTTGATGCTAGCTCAGGAGTTCGAGGGGAGAGTGATCCCTGAGGCTGGGCGGAACTGGAAGGCTTCCTGGAGGAGGGGGCACTTGAGTGAGGAAGGAGGGGAAAGGGCAGCTAGAGTCCGGGTGCAGGGTTGGGTAGGCTGGCAAGCGTGCGCCGTAGGGGGCCAGAAGCTGCACAGGCCACGCTCAAACCTCAGTGTCCCAGCTCGTGACCTGCTCCCTTCACTCCAGCAGGATGGCTGTGAGGCCAGGGCAGCCGGACAGAAGCACCGGGCGTGTCGGGGCGAGGTGCGGAGGGCTGGTTCCAGCCGAGGCAGGACTTCTGGAGGCCACAGGGAGCACTGTCCACAGGCCAGGGGCCGGGGCCCGCGCCAAAGCGGGTGGAAGATTAGAGCAGGTACGGACACGAGTGACCCTCGAGAGGAGGTCAGGAGCCACGGCTCAGGCCGAAGTCCCAGGGGGAGGAGGGCTGGGACTCCAGAGGACAAAGCCGGGCCGGCCTCCCAGGGTGGGGCCAGGTCAGGGGCTCCTGGCTCAGGCCACCGGGCCCTCCCCAGCCCTATTTCCAGTGTCTTCCTCTCCCTTGGAGAACGGAGGCCGGAAACAAGGTGCCCGGGAGGGAGAGCTGCCTCGGGAAGGGGAGCCCCCTTCACGGAGGGCCTGCAGCTGAGCTCCGCCAGGCAGGAAGGCGCCTCCTGGAGCCTTGGAAGGAACCGGGGATCACGGAGTCCTGGGGGCGATGCCAACCCGAAGGCTGCTCCCCAGGCGACGCGGTGGAGGGAGGAGAAGCAGCATATGGAGCACCAGCCTCTTACGCACGGCTCCGCAGCCTGCCACCCCTGCTTCCTTTCTGCTCCCCGGGGTGCGCTCCGGGGACGGTGACGGGGGGCTCTGCCTGCGTGGCCTCCAGCGGTGGGCTCCAGGCTTACAGCAGCCCCTGCCCTCAGGGAGTCACAGTGGCACGTGGGCAGAGACACAGGAAGGGGAGGTGACTGGAGGATGTGGCCAGGGGGAAGGCACTGACTCCGCCTGGGGAGATCAAGGAGGGCTTCCAGGAGGAAGTGACAGCTGAAGTAAGCTGGAATTAGGCCAGAGTAGGAGGTGTTGGAGGTGAGTTTCCACAGGTGTGTGTATGTGAGATGCCAAAACCAGAGAAGTGGAGACTCAGCAGTGTTGGGTGAGATCTGCCCAAGATCACCCAGGAAGCAATAGGTGGGCGAAGCCAGGATTTGAACCAGGGAACCAGCCCCAGGCCCGGGTCTGCAAACGGGTGCACGGAGCCCCCTTGATTCCTGAGGAGGTTTATCCAGTTACCAGGCCAGGTGACAATGGAGGTGGCTGAGAAAGAAGCGTGGCTTGCTCATGCTGGGACGTGAGCTGAGTGTGGGTCTTCAGACTGAGGGAGGGAGGGGACATCGCTGTCATCAGGGCTGGGCTGGGGTGGGGAGTGGAGGGGGTGGGAGTGGGGAGAGAACCGGGGTTCCGGACACGTGATGCAGCGGGGCCTGGAGACGGTCAGACTCTCCCTCCCCCAGGCTGTCGGTGCGTCCGCAGTGTGAGTGCGTGTCCGTGGGCATGAGTGCGTGGGCGCCTGAGAACGCAGCTGTGTATCTGTGGGAATATATATGCGTGTGCACGTCTGAGTGTGTATGTGAGTGTGAAGTGTGTACGTGTGTGTGAGCATGCATGTCTGAGTGTCTAAGTGTGTGTGCATGCATGTCTGAATGTCTGAGTGTGTGTCTGAGTATCTGAGTGTGTGTCTGAGTGTCTGACTGTGTGTGTGCATGTCTGAGTGTGTCTCGTGTGTGTCTGTGTCTGAGTGTGTGTGTGTGTGTGCATGTCTGAGTGTGCATCTGAGTGTATGAGTGTGTGTGCATGTCTGTGTCTGAGTGTGCGTCTGAGTGTGTGAGTGTATGAGTATGTGCGTGCATGCCTGAGTGTGCATCTGAGTGTATGCGTGTGTGTGCATGTCTGAGCGTGTGTCTGAGTGAGTGTGTGTGTGTGTGCATGTGCACACAGCACCCTTGTTAACCGTGGCAGATGAGCTGGTGCATGACAGGACCTGCCCCAGTGGTGCCCAGGAGGTGTCTGGGCACAGACTTTGAGTGTAGCTGCTCCACAGTCAGCAGTGGCCGTGTGCCCAGGTCTTGGTGGCAGCCTGTGCCCTGCTAATCATGGTGGAGTGGCTGAGGACAGCATGTGGGCCACTGGATACCTGGGGATATGTGGGCTCCTCTGGTCTGTTCTCTGAGAGGAGGGGGCAGAGCAGGATAGGAGCACCTGATGGCGGGGGTCCTGGCATCACCGGGGCAGAGGCCAGGGGAAGCAGAGAAGGAAGCCCCCGACTCTAGGCTGGTCCCGGGGCCTGGCACCCCGTCATTGAAACGGGAGCAGGGCAGTGACCTCCTGTTGAGTCTCTGCAGGAGGAACAGGGAAGGTGTCTGGATGGGGTGCTGTCTGGCCGGGGTAAGGTGCCCTCCGTCCTCGGTACCTTCCCAAGGGCAGTGACAAAGTGACGGTCTGGGCCAGGAGGACTGAGGACAGTCCGAGAGGAAGTGGACTGAGGGCCACACGAGTGGGCGGAGGAGGTGAGAAGCCAGCCCGAGGCTCAGCTGAGGGGCGTTTTCTCACCCTCCGCAAGGCCCTGCCCGGCCGCCCGCCTGTGTGGTCAGCCAGTGGGCCCAGGCTCTGACTCCGGAAGGTCACCTCTCTGCGGCCTCCTAGCCCACAGCACTTGGGGGTGGGGGACGGCTGTGCTCCGCAGCCGGGGGTGGGGGACAGCTCTGCAGGCTGCACCCCGAAGCTTTCCTGGGCCTCCCTGGGCTGCGGAGAAGCCTCTGAGAAGCCCCTTGACCTCCCTGGGATTGACCATTTCCTGGCCATCTGCCACTCAGCCATCCAACCCAGCAGATGGGGTGAGTCCCCCCGAGACCCTCCGGGGGAGCCCTTCACCCGCGGGGGCGGAAGCTCTCTGCTCCGGGCGGCAGGTCCGCGCGTCCCAGGAGCGCCAGGCTCACGCCTCCCGCCAGCTGGCAGCGTGGACCGGGCCGGGCCGGGCCGGGGCTTACGAGCTGGAGTGGCGCCCCCTTGTGGCAAGAGCCAGAACGCAGTTTCCAGCGCCCTCTGCCCCGCCCACGTGGAAATTACGTGATGAGCTTTAACATGGGTGTGCGTGGAGTTTCACCTTAATTACACGATTGTCACTCTCAAAATCCTTGCAATTTGGGTTTCCGTAAAATGCAACTCACCTGTATGCTATTTTGATCTTCTATTTAAAAATTGTAGCCTTTTATTCAAAAAGAGAACAACCGTATTCACTTGCCCAGCAAACACCCAGGTTCACCCACTGAGCTGGGTCTGCGCCCTCGGGGCCCGCGGCCCACCATGGGAGACACGTTCCCAGACTCCGCAGCTCCGGAGCCATTGGGCCGCTGATCCGGTTCATCCTCCGTCTCAGACAGACCGGCAGGTATTACGGGCCCATTTTAGAGATGAGAAAACAGGCCGGAGAGGCGCATCCGCGCAGCACGGGCGGGCGGGCGTGAGACTCGGTGAGGTCGCGCGTGCACCGGGCTTGGCCGCGTCTGACGCGTGGCAGCTGCGCATCAAACGGTTAGACCCGGGGACGGGTCCAGAGCTGCTCCGCGGCCGGTCGCCCGACGCCGAAGCGGACAGTCTTCTCTCTTCGGGGTGGTGCGCTCCCCGCTGTGGGTGGTGCGTAGCGACAAGCTGCGCTACTCTGCTGTATCCCTGCGCTGGCGACACCGCGGAGGTGGCTTCGCTTTTCTCCACTCTGGGCAATGTCCCCTCTCCCCTGCCCTGTTTTTTTTTTTTACCCCTGGCCCCGTGAGCAAAATCCAGTGCAGCTGAGAATTTCAGTCTCTTCCCAGTGCAAAGCTCCCCTCCCGCGTGGCGGGACACTTGAGATCCCCTCGATGGCCCACTGGCCAGATGCTGGCTCTCATGGGGTGAGTGTGAGTGCAGGGGCCACCCCACGCGCAGCTCCCTGGCCTGCTACACCTGGCTGTCAAACCCACAGTAGGCCCCTGGCAGCAGGTTGTCCCACGGCCTCTGGCTGCCTGCCAGCGCCCCTTCTCCTCCAAGGGGGCCGTCTCCGTCTCCGTGAGGAGGCAGCCGGGGCGCAGACCCCTCACTTTGCTGTGTCTTCCTGGCCTTTGGGAGCCTCGCATGCGCCCTGTCACGCCAGACGGCGCTCTCTCTGTCCCCTCTCTGCCACTGTCTTTGTCTTGTTCTCTTTCACGTCCCCAGGGAGGCCAGCTGGGGTGGAGCAGGCCACCCGCCACCCAGAAAAGTGAAGCGCCAGGAGAGGGAGGCTCTGGCGGGTGGGGTGGGGAGGGAGGAGGTCACTGCCTGTTGTTCCCTATGGTGACAGTCCAAGGTAGCTGTGCTGCCGCCAGTCTCCCGGCCTCCCCGAGGGTGGCCTTCAGCAGTGAGCAGAATCCCATGCAGAAAGGAAAGGTGACACGGGTGGTTTCACAGAGGCGTGAGCTAGCAGCAGGGGAAGTTGGGAGCCCCAGCTTGTGTGCGGGGTGCACCTGAGAAACGCGGCAGTCATGTGAGGCTAAAGCTGAGAAAGCCGAGAAACACCTTGACCTCTCTCTCCGCTTGCCCACCGCCCCCAGCCGGGGCTTCCCATTGGCTGGCCTGGACAGGAAGTCTGAGGGCAAAGCTGCCTAGGAAGTGTCGGCTGTCACCCAGGGCCACAGAGCAGGACAGAGAAGGGTGGAGGGTGGATTGGGGTGGGCGGGCGGTGGCACAGGGAGCAGGGTCAGCGGAGTCAGTTCCTCAACCTCCGAGTGACCCCAGGAGCAGGACCAGGAAGAGTCCCACTCCATATCCATGACATCCCCCGTGTTTCAGAAGGACCCTGGGCAGTCGGCCCCGAGGCAACCATGCCCCTGGCCTTCGAGGTGCTGTCAGGACCCCATGGTCTCAGCCCTCAACCCGTGGGAAGCCAGGCCTTGGCCTTGTGGCAAATGCAGGCACGATGGGTCCAGAGAGCTGGGGGTGGGGTGGAGGTGGGGCCTAGGTCAGTAGACCCCCCCCCCACCCCAGGTCGGAGGCCTGCTCGGTCAGGCCCGTCGCCAGAACCACGATAAGCGATCACAACATTCTCTGCTTATCGTGTGCCTATAGCATTCTGCGGCTGTTCTGGATGTTGCTAAGTTATTCACAAAAATGCACAAAGCACCTGCACGCGGCAGGTGTCAGTTCCCCTTGCCAGTGTGAATCTTGAAGTGACGTTTCATGCTAAAAAGGATGACCCCCGACGGCATACAGCGTCTGAAGGGAATGAACTCCTGCACCCGCGCCTTGGCCATCACCCGTGCAGAGGCCGCTGTGGCCTAGAGGAGACCATGCGCCATGGAAACTTCCGGGGCCCTGAGGCCCTGGGAGGGGAGGCGACCAGCCCAGGGCCTTCCACTCTGTGGGCAGAGGCGTGAGGAGCCCCTCCAACCTGGGCTCCCCTTTGCCCGATGGCTTGGTTCCCACTATAGCCAGCACAGCTGTCGTCAGGGGCCAGTGGTGGACTCTGGATGATGATTTACAGACCCGGAGGGGGAGATAAGGCTGTCATTGATGCCTGTTTATGTGCCCTTTATGGGTCATAAAGAGATGGCACCCCCGGGGGCCACACTCCTGTGCCAGCCTCTCCCTCACTGTCCCTTTCTGCCTATCTTTTATTGTCCACTCTTATCTTTTTCCGCCCCACGCCCCACCCTGGGGCAGATCTCAAGACCGCAGCCTTCTCCCAACCGCTGCTGGCTTCCCCTGACCTTCTGCCCCAGCCACGGAAGGTAACGTTATTAGCTGGGCTGGTGAGGGCTTGGCTGGGGCCCCAGAGTGGCATGGCCAGAGCAGGGGGCAAATTCTGCCAGCGCAGCAGAGATGTGGAGCTGCCCAGGATTAAGGAAGCTGATCCTAATAATACCTCCTGTCCACTTCCAGCGAGTTTCTCTCTGTCCACAGCTGCTGCCCCTTGGGACGGGATGGGGGTTGGGATTAGGTGCGTTTTGCCTTGGCTGTCCTTCCGCTGCATACGCAATGACAACTGCTCTGATCAGACAGCGAGGCCGCTAACAGGGGCAGGCGAGGCCGCTAACAGGGGCAGGCGCCCCCGCATCACCAGGGACCGTTAGGGACTCCTGGGTCTCCGTCTTTGTCCCTTAAACAGGATTCGAGCCCTGGCTCTGTGTCTAAACCTTCTCGATGGTGACAAGAACAGGTGTCCACGTGCGCTGGCAGCCGTCCTCAGTTTGAGAGGAAGTAAGAGGAGGTGGAATCAAATGACTCGGGCTTCAACCTGAAACCCCCGCTCACCTGCACGAGTGCTTGGTGTCTTCATCTGCCGAATGGAGCCGCGATCCCTACCTCACAGCCACCACGAGCGGTGAGGGCTCTCCAGGTGCGGCCCAGTGCAAAGCGGGCCGCGTTGGAATCACAGGGACTTGGGTTCAGATCTCAGTGTCCCCACTGCACAAGGCTACCTCTCCGCACTCCAGCTTTCTGTTTGCAGATGGGGACAGTGAGGCCCACGTCTCAGATGTCGTGGGAAATGAAGCAAAGTATGCCCTTGGCGGTGGTTAACGCTCAGCCAATGGCAGCAGCCGGGACCGACGCTAAGAGGCGACGTCCGTGTCCCCACGGCACAGGAGAGAAACCGAGGCTCCAGGAGGATGGTCAGAGGGATGGGTCAGCCCCAGGCTGTCTGATGCCCAGGAACCTCACTGCCCGCTCAGCCCTTTTCCCTCCCTGACTGAGCAGAAGGGTTTGCAGGCCTCTCTCCATGGGCTGGTCTCCGCCACAGGCCGGGGGTGAGCATGGCCCGTGTGGCATCTGCCTTCTTTCCCTGCAGTCACAAGCAACGGCCATGACCCAGCGGTTCGGCAGCCCACCTCCAGCGAGGGAGAGATGTCGATGGCATCCTGGTGACGGGTCTTGGGCATTTGTCCCCCCGCCGTGGAAGCAGCTCTGTGGGTTAGGGGTGTGGGGAGGGCATGGCGGGGGCGCAGGGCTGAGCTGGCTCCCTTAGCCCTGGTTCACCTGACTCTCTCTACGCTAGGGCCCAACCCATGTTTGTTTTGTCTTTCTGGGTTTCAGCCCTTTGGCCAGCGAGAGGTTAAAGATTACTGAGGCGGCTGACAATAAAAGTGCCCGGTGCGCTGGCCTTTGACCGCCCATCGGGAGGCAGTGGGGTGGCATGCTGCACAACCGCCACAACGGGCGAAAGTGGGGAGGGCGTGGGCGAGGGGCACACCCTCCTCGTATTAATATTAAGGGACAGTCGCTCCTGCCTGGCAATCAGGCTGAGTTTCTCTTTTATCTGAAGCCAGGGCCACAATGTAGCATTGTTCTCTGTCTCAAAGGCCACCGTGCGGCCCGAGTGGACCCAGACGGACTCCACCTGGCAAAGTAAACACCCACCCAGAGGTGGCCGGTGACAGTGGGGAGTGGAGCTTTCTTCTCCCGGAAGAGATGATTTTCCTCCAAGCGAGTGTGGGAATCACGGACCTCGAGTGTCATTAAACCCCCTTTCCGGGCCTCAGTTTCCTCATCTGGACCACGGTGGTCAGCTTACGCCCCACGCCCCAGGCGGGGCTCCGTCTGCTCTGTGCTGTGGAGCTGGGGAACAGGAAGGGTCCCCTTCTCAGAACCATATTTTCTAAATGCATAACACAAAACGAGAAAAATCACAAAGGAAACCGATTATATTGATATACAGTCGTCAAATTATTTAAGAAGAAATTCGAGACATAGAAATAATGCGCTTCTTCGCGAATGCATTGAATAACAAGATCTAGCCAACTACCAGATGTACCAACCACTGTAATTTCAAAGTAGTGATGAGAGAGAATTATATTGCGCTACCTGTACCAGTTTTTTTTTTTTTTTGCTTATATATATACTTTTAAAATTAGTAT
>NW_011889049.1:772205-777706 GCF_000151845.1 Pteropus vampyrus
GGAAGGCATGACAAGCTCATATATAAAATATATATATGTATATAATTGGAGTTAAAAACGCAATAGCAATTTAGACAAAGCTTAAGAGAGAATGAGTGAATTGGAAGATAGAAATAAGGAAATTATTGATAATCAGCCCAAAGAGACAAAACAGTGATCCCCAACCTTTTTGGCACCGGGGACCAGTGCTCCTATGAGAATCTAATGCCTGACAATTTGAGGTGGAGCTGAGGTGGCGATGCCAGCGCGGATGTGGCCACAAATACAGAGGAAGCTTCGCTCGCCTGCCCGCCACTCGCCTCCTGCTGTGTGGCCCGGTTCCCAACAGGTCACAGAATGGTACTAGTCCGTGGTGCAGGGGTTGGAGACCCCAGGGTTAAGAGACCTGGATAAAGAAGTGAAGAGTTCAAATCTCATCTAATAGCAGTTACAAAAGGAAAGGAGAAGAGAAAAGAAGAGAGAGGGAGGAATGAAAGGGCAGAGGGGAGGCTGGGCATGGAGTGAAGATCAAAGCAAGAGATAGTGGCGGACAACGTTTCAGACAGGATGGGGGAAAGAGAAACCCTCGGAAGCCCAAAAATTCCAAGCAAAGCACCCAAACACAGAAAGCATTCTATAAGCAGGAGCCAAAAGGTTGATTATACATGAAGGAGGGACAGGCTGACAATTGACCTCTCTCTCAGTGGAAACAGTAGGATCCAGGAGACAGTAAATGGTATCTGAAGTGTGTTGAAAAAAAAATAATTGTCAACCCAGACTTCTATATCCAGTGAAAATATATATATATATTTTTAACAATGATGGTTAAATACATTTTTTTTCTAGATAAACAAAACTGGAAAATTTGCCGCCGATAGAGTCTCACTAAAAATTCTAAAGCAAATTAAAAAAAATTTAAGCAGATGGAAAACGGTTCCTGGTAAAAGGTGTAAGAAGGAATGAAGAACGAAGAAAGTGGGAGGATGTGGACATAAATCGTTTAATGTGGAGTATATCAAAGCATGAGAGCATCTGGCATACGCACATTGAGCAGGTGCTTGTAAACAGTGCTGGCGATGGTGATGATGATGATGGTGCCAATGGTGAACACAGCTTGCGGGAGGATTAAGGACAGAAAAACTCAGGTTTGATGATAAAACTTCCATTTATTAGCTGAATGGGTTTGAGAAAATTACTGTAGTTTTTTAAACTATATCAAATAGGGATAAAAATAGTGCTCATAGAGTTTTTGTGAGAAATTAAATTGATGACGTGTATAAAACGCTGACCACAGGGCTCGGCATATTGTTGGCACTTTGATCTCGATTCGAGCCTCCGGTTTCTCAAAGTTTGGAAACAGAAGGATAAGAGGTAGAGAAAGGTGGGTAGGGGACCAATTGTTTAAGGATGTTAATAAGAAAAGCAACATGCACTGAGCATCTGCTATCTACTACGCCATAAATTTTGTATACATTTTCTTATTGATCCTTTGTAGTATTTTTGTGAAATAGTAGCATTTCTATAGTATATTAAACATCTAAAATAGATGCTTTTTAACATTTTCCCTCAATATAAGAAAATTATTTTCAGTAACAATCATACAAGAATCAGTAGTAATAATTATTTTCTTGGCTGTTATTTAGTTCTATAACGACAACTTAAAAAGAAATATCAGTGTTAGATATGTTTAAATTCAGCAGAGTATTATATTTATGAACTAAAATGCTCATGTATCAAACAAAAATACTACATTTCTCAGTTTGTAAGCTCAACAATTCTCACCCATGATGAACTTGCTTTCCAAATGAACACATGAAACTAAGTTTATGTGTATCGAGCGCAAACCATTTAACTGGAAGTTCTTTGAATTAATTTCCAGTTAATATTCAATAAAAGGAAAGTAATGTGCTAATTTGAAACTTGCCTACATATTATTAATGCTGAAATGTAACAGCAACTATTTAGAAGTTAGACCAACAAAAGATTTTTTTTTCCAGGAGGCGTATTTTATTACTAGCATTATTAGAAAGGTCAATTCGTGGTATTAATAAAAAGCAGATCAACTTTTAGTTAGTTTTAGTATTGTTTTAAAATTATCGATAGACAATTGCTTTCACAAAGGGTGGACAACTCTCATGAGCCCACACTTGACATGCTGTCATCTGCCACTGACTTGGACATTTGCTTTGAAAATTTTCATTTTGGTTGGGACTCTCACTTTTGAATTTCACATTTATTCTATCTTTGTACTTCATTCAAAACTATCAGTTTAATATCTATGTATCCATCCATCTAAAATGTACACGTGGGTATATACACACACACTTAAATGTATAATAAGCGTATCATTCTAAAGCTTAATATCATGATATATGATTTAAATAATTTCCTTTAGGTGTCTTGAAGAGATTTTCAAAGTAGTATGTATAGGGAAAATTATCCCATTAAAAAGTTGTCACATGGCATGTTATAGTGTAGATGCACCATAATTCGTAAAGTCATTTAAAAAAATTAAAGTGTAGCATACATAGAAAAACATACACAGGCCATAATCATATAAATTAATAAATTTCTTGAAAGCCAACCTATTTGTGTACCCACCACATATACCAAATCATAGAAAATCGTCGGCACCCCAGAAGCCCCCTCATGCTCCTACGCGGTCGTTGCTTTCCCTTGAATGTAACCTGTATTGTGACTTCTATCACCCTGGCTTATTTGACTTGTTTTTTGAGCTTTTTATAAATGGACTCATGCAGTGTGTAGTGTTTGTATCTGGCTTTGTGAGCGTGGTTCATATTTTTGCACATATCGATGATTCATTTTTTTCCCCTCATCCATCTATAGTATTCCATTTTATGTCCATACCACGATTTTTTTTTATCCATTCTACTACTGATAGATATTTGGAGTGTTTCCAGTTTGGGGCTATAATGAATAAAATGGCTATGCACAATCTTAAATCTGTATTTTGGTGCCTGTATATCCACACTTCTGCTGAGGAAGGGATGATAGAGTACGCATACACTCTGTTTCAGTAAACATTCTTGCCATGTTTCTAACTTTGCGAGGTCAGTCTTTTACCATTCAGTATGATGTTAGCCATAATGTTTTGTAGATGCCTCTCATCAGAATGATAAAGTTTCCTTTTATTTGTAATTTGCTGAGTTTTTAGTCATGGATGAGTATTGAATTTTTTCAAATGCTTTTTCTACATTTCTCGACCATAACCATGTGGGTTTTCTGCTTTATTCTATTAATATGGTAATTAAATTGATTTTCAAATCTGAAACCCACTTTTCATTTCTGGGATAAACTCTACTTGGTTATGATGTACTGTCATTTTTATATATAGCTAGATTTGATTTGCTAATATTTATCAAGAGTTTTGTATGTTTTTATAAAGGATTTGGTTTATAGTGTCTTTTTCTTGTAATGTCTTTTTTTTCTGATTTGGTATAAGGGCCTCAGAAAATAAATTAGGAAGTATTTCTTGCCTGTTTCTGAAAGAGTTTGTGTAGGATTGGAATTATTTATTTCTTAAATGTCTGATAGAAATCACTGGTGAAGATGTATTTGGGCATTATTTTTTTATGAGAGGATTTTTTTATTTCTAGTTTTTATTTTTTACATCTACAGCACCTGGTCTTCCTAGGTGGTCTCTTATCCAAGTACTAACCAGGCTCGACCCTGTTTAGCTTCCGAGATCGGTCGGGATCATGAGAGGATTTTTAGATTACAAATTTGAGTTCTTTAGTAGTTATTGGACTACTTGTTTTATGTTTCTTTTTGAGTTAGTTTTGGTAATTTATGTCTTTCAGAAGTTGTCTATTTCACCTCAGTTGTTGAATTTACTGGCATAAAGTTATTTATAGTATTTCAGTAAGAATTTTTATGTTTATTTTTGTGAGGACTGCTGATGTATGGAGCCAGCTCTTAAAGGCTCACAGGGCCAATTGCGAACATCTCTTTATAGCTGTCCTTTCAGTGATGTCACATGGCTGGTAGAAAGCAGCCTTGGTGACAGTATTCACAACATGGAAACTGACAAACACTACAAATTGGACCTCTTTCCCCTGATAGAGAGGGCTGGTTTACCTGCACGACGCTGTTTGTCATCTTTTCAATGTCTGTGGGACCTGTGGTTGTGTCTCCTCTTTCATTCCTGAAACTGATAATTATTTTCTCGATTAGCTAGAGGTTTATCGATTTTATCGATCTTATCAAAGAACCAAATTTTAGTTCCACTTATTTTCTCAATTGTTTGTTTTTTATTTTGTTGATTCCTGTTCTTTATCATTTCTTTGCTTCTGCTTACTTTTATTTAGATTCTTTTTGAGCTTTTTAATATAGTAACTTACAGCACAGAGTTTAAGCCTTTCCTCTTTTTTTTACTATATGCATGTAGTAATCTAGTTAATTTCACTTATAAATTTTAATAGTTCATCTATGGATTATTTGGAATGATCGCATATGCTGCTGTGGAGAAAATGAGTTTTATTTCCTCTTTTCCAAATCTTATATCCTTTATTTGTCATTCTTTATCACATTGTCTAGGACCCTAGGAGCAACACTGAGATAAATGGCAATAGAAAGGTCCTTGTCTTTTCTATATCAAAGGGAAAGGGCAGAACAGGTAAGTTCATTTTTGTTCTGGGTTTGGTAAAAATTTTTTTTTTTTAGGAAAGGATGTTGATGAAATAAATCACCTGTGAGTATAAAATTTTATCCTTTTTATAAATCACTCGATTGATTTTTCTTACATTTTGTTTCAGATTTTAGCATCTCTCTTTATGAGAGGAATTGACCTGTGATTTTCCGTTCTTGTTAGGTCTTTAGTAAATTTTGACATCAAGATTATGTTGGTCTCACAAAATTAGTTGGGAAGATTCCTTTTTTATTCTCTGGAAAAGTTTGTGTAATATTGACATTACTTCTCACTTAAATATTGGAAAAACTTACCAGGGAAACTGTATGTGCCTGGACATTTCTTTATGGGAAGATTTTAAATTATAAAATTATTTAAAATATTTATATACTAGTTGCATTTTAAATTTCTTCTGTGTCAGTTTGAAAAGTTGCATTTTTCTAGGACTTTATACATTTCGTCTAGACGTTCAAACACTGTGTTCATAAAGAGTTCATAGGATCTGGGGTGATGTCCACTTTTCATTTCTAAATTGGTAATTCTTTCTCTTTCTCTTTGTTTCTTGATTGATTTTTCTGAATGTTTATCAATTTTAATAATCTTTTTGAAGGAATAATTTTTGTCTTAGCTGTTTTTTTTCCTATCACATGTTTGTTTTCTTTCTCATTTATTTCTGCTCTCCTTTTTTTTGAATTATTTCCTTTTTTGCCTTTTAGGCTTTCATCTTTTGTAATATCTGCTTATAAGGCAACAAATTTCCCTCTAATCACAGCATTTTTCTACATCATATTTTTATTGCTGCATTTAATTATCATTTTATTAAAATATTTTCTAATTTCTATTTTGATTTATTTTGACCAAGTGGTCATTAGAA
>NW_011889049.1:778706-783522 GCF_000151845.1 Pteropus vampyrus
TAGTTATTGGACTACTTGTTTTATGTTTCTTTTTGAGTTAGTTTTGGTAATTTATGTCTTTCAGAAGTTGTCTATTTCACCTCAGTTGTTGAATTTACTGGCATAAAGTTATTTATAGTATTTCAGTAAGAATTTTTATGTTTATTTTTGTGAGGACTGCTGATGTATGGAGCCAGCTCTTAAAGGCTCACAGGGCCAATTGCGAACATCTCTTTATAGCTGTCCTTTCAGTGATGTCACATGGCTGGTAGAAAGCAGCCTTGGTGACAGTATTCACAACATGGAAACTGACAAACACTACAAATTGGACCTCTTTCCCCTGATAGAGAGGGCTGGTTTACCTGCACGACGCTGTTTGTCATCTTTTCAATGTCTGTGGGACCTGTGGTTGTGTCTCCTCTTTCATTCCTGAAACTGATAATTATTTTCTCGATTAGCTAGAGGTTTATCGATTTTATCGATCTTATCAAAGAACCAAATTTTAGTTCCACTTATTTTCTCAATTGTTTGTTTTTTATTTTGTTGATTCCTGTTCTTTATCATTTCTTTGCTTCTGCTTACTTTTATTTAGATTCTTTTTGAGCTTTTTAATATAGTAACTTACAGCACAGAGTTTAAGCCTTTCCTCTTTTTTTTACTATATGCATGTAGTAATCTAGTTAATTTCACTTATAAATTTTAATAGTTCATCTATGGATTATTTGGAATGATCGCATATGCTGCTGTGGAGAAAATGAGTTTTATTTCCTCTTTTCCAAATCTTATATCCTTTATTTGTCATTCTTTATCACATTGTCTAGGACCCTAGGAGCAACACTGAGATAAATGGCAATAGAAAGGTCCTTGTCTTTTCTATATCAAAGGGAAAGGGCAGAACAGGTAAGTTCATTTTTGTTCTGGGTTTGGTAAAAATTTTTTTTTTTTAGGAAAGGATGTTGATGAAATAAATCACCTGTGAGTATAAAATTTTATCCTTTTTATAAATCACTCGATTGATTTTTCTTACATTTTGTTTCAGATTTTAGCATCTCTCTTTATGAGAGGAATTGACCTGTGATTTTCCGTTCTTGTTAGGTCTTTAGTAAATTTTGACATCAAGATTATGTTGGTCTCACAAAATTAGTTGGGAAGATTCCTTTTTTATTCTCTGGAAAAGTTTGTGTAATATTGACATTACTTCTCACTTAAATATTGGAAAAACTTACCAGGGAAACTGTATGTGCCTGGACATTTCTTTATGGGAAGATTTTAAATTATAAAATTATTTAAAATATTTATATACTAGTTGCATTTTAAATTTCTTCTGTGTCAGTTTGAAAAGTTGCATTTTTCTAGGACTTTATACATTTCGTCTAGACGTTCAAACATTTTGTTCATAAAGAGTTCATAGGATCTGGGGTGATGTCCACTTTTCATTTCTAAATTGGTAATTCTTTCTCTTTCTCTTTGTTTCTTGATTGATTTTTCTGAATGTTTATCAATTTTAATAATCTTTTCTAAGGAATAATTTTTGTCTTAGCTGTTTTTTTTCCTATCACATGTTTGTTTTCTTTCTCATTTATTTCTGCTCTCCTTTTTTTTGAATTATTTCCTTTTTTGCCTTTTAGGCTTTCATCTTTTGTAATATCTGCTTATAAGGCAACAAATTTCCCTCTAATCACAGCATTTTTCTACATCATATTTTTATTGCTGCATTTAATTATCATTTTATTAAAATATTTTCTAATTTCTATTTTGATTTATTTTGACCAAGTGGTCATTAGAAGTATTTTGTTTCATTTCTCAGTGTTTAGAGGTTTCTTTGGCTTTTCCTGGTTGCCATTTATTTCTGGCTTAACTTCCCCATGGTTCCAGAACAAACTTTGAAAGATTTCGATCTTTTCAAGTTTGTTGAGATTTCAAATTGCTTTTCAAATTGCTGTTGAGACCAGCCTATGGTTCTGATGTCTTAATTAAAAAACAAACAAACAAACAAAAAACAATAAACAACTTTATTTGAATTTTTTAGTTGTTCTTAACAGGTATGTCAGCCTCCTGTAAGTTATTCTGTCCTAACTTAAAGCAGAAATCCACTGTGTCATAATTTCATTAATCATTCTTTTGTTGGTAAAAATTGAGTTAATTTCTGGTGCTTTGTGATATAGAAGAATCCTGCAATAGACATTCTTGAAACCACTTTCTGTGTACTTTTGTGACTTTATCAGAGAATCAGATGATCATAGCATAGTGGTCAAAGGCATGGGCTCTGAGCCAGATTTCTGGGTTCGAGTCTTGGCCCTTTATCTTGTTAAAAATACACATTCCTGGGCTCCACCTCAGACCTATTGAATCAGTATCCTAAGTGATTCTCACGATTCTACAAGTTTGAGAATTACTGCCCTAAAATAAATAGGAATGATGATACACTCACTAGAATTGCTAGAGTACAACAGCTAATTACAGATTTTCTGAGAAAAGGAGGGAACGAGGCAAGGGGGCAGGGAGAGAGGAAGGGAGGGAGGGAGAGAGAGAGAGAGAGAGAGAGAGAGAGAGGTATTTTCTCTGCTGCCTTAACTTCCTTGTGTCCCTTTGCCTCCTCTCAAGTTGCTCCCAAACTTGCCTTATGAACTGGCCATTCTTGGATCTTCCAGTTGCGCCCATGAGGAAAAACACAGATTATACTTAGAGATAGTATCTGGGGAGATTTGACTAACGGTCCTGGGATTATGACCAGATCTTCATGGGTTCCAGTGGCTGCTGGAGAATTTATTTCCATTTCACTTTGGGGGCTGAGGAGAACCATGTTTCAGACATTTCCTCTTGGAGTCACAAACTCCTGTCGGAGGTAGGAACAGACTCATGAGAAGCAGGTCAGGCTAACAGCACAACCCAGCAAGGTCTAATGACAGGCTTTGGGGAAGCTCCAGCAGGTGCGCATTCAAACATTAACGTCGAGGCTGTCAGAACTGCCTGCCCTTCCCGAGAGCATCTCGTCTCTCAGGCCCAGCTTGACGTTCATTTTTTCCCACTAATTCACTCTGTACACATCACTTATTCAACAAATATTTATTATTCTGTCACCGATCAATCACTGTTCTAGTTGGTGGGGACACAGCGGTGAACAAAATAGATGCAACTCTCTGCCCTCATGGAGCTTCTATGCTGGAAGGCGAAGACAGACAACAAACAAAATAAGTAAAACATATTACACTGATACGCCAACAGCTGCTACGGAATAAAATAAAGCAGAGGGAGGAGACAGGAAGGGCCAGGAATGGTACTGTGATTTACGACACTGACTAATTTGACAGAATTTCAGACTTACAGAGAAGTTGCAAAAACAATACGAATACTTTTCATATACTCTTCATCTGGACTGCCCGAATGCTAATATTTTATTACTTTCTCTCTTTCCCCCATCCCTTTCCTGAACTACTTCAAAGTAATATGTAACCGTGATGCCTCTTTATATTTAAATATTTCGGGGTCCATACTTCCTAAAATCAAGAACTTCTCTTATGTAACTGCAGCCAGTCATCAAAACTGGGAAACTAATACTAGTGCAAAACTATTACCTAAACTGTAGTTCTCATTTAGGTTTCGCCCATTGTCCGAATAATGTCTTTATACTAGGAGAGAATCCAAGGTCATCCATTGTACTCCTTTGCTATGCCTCTCCTGTTTCATGACAAGCACAGGCCATTTCTTTCGTAGGATGGGTTTGTTGGATACCACAGAAACGATGTGTCCTACTCGGTGCATCGTACGGGAGGCACGTGCTGTTGACTGGTCCCGTTGCCGGCGATGCTGACGTGATCAGTTGGTTAAGCTGGTACCTTCCAGGTTTCTCCAGTATAGTTACTATTTTACCTTTTGTAATTAAAAGGTATCAGGTGAGGCTATGCAAATATCCTGCTGTTCCTTAAATGTTTATCCACTGGTTTTAGCATCCATGGTCTCTTGTCTGAAATAATAATAACAATAATAACAATAATGGCCAGATGGTGATTTACTGTCGTTCCTCCTGATTTTATTAGTTGGCTCTTTACTGTAAGTCTTTCTTCTCATTTACTCATTTAGTTATGAGTCCGCACGGATTCATGGATTCTTACTTTATTCTATAGACTATAATCATTTGTCCTCATCATCATCATCATTATTTTTTTTTTTGATGCTCAAGTTGTCTCACCTTAGCCCAGTGGAAGACCCTCCCATCTGGCCCCTGTGCCTTTGACATGCCTGTGTCTCGCCTGGAGACGAAGCAGGCACCACCTTCCTGCCGATGGGTCTGGGGCAGGTGTGCAGCCGCTTTCCGGGTCCCCCTGACTCGTGCTCCAGGCACCGACGTGTGTGCACCTCCGTTCGCTCCCTCACCTCCCTCCATCACTCTTCCGTTGGCTGTCCATCGACTCACCGGTCCACGCACTTATCCCAGGAGCTTCCTGTGGGTGGAGGCTGGTGACACACGAGCGAGCATCTGTGGTCTCTGCCTGCAGTTATTCGGGTGAGGGACAGAGAGAGAAACCGATGAATCCTGGGACACTGTGGTTGCCTCTGGAGCAGGGCGGGTCTAAGTGGAGCGGGAGGACTGAGGGGCGCCTCCCGGAAGGAGGAGGTGAGGGGTAGACTTCCCAGACGAGGGCTCTGAACAGGTAGTTGCAGCTTGTCACCTGCTCCAGGAGCCAGGCCGGAGCCCCCCAACAGCCCTAGGGACACGACATAAGGATGCAGGCCATGGCAAGTGGACAAGGTGGCCCGGCTGGGGATGAGACGGGGCTCTGAAGGCCCTTTCCGTGGGCCTCGGTTTCCCCATCTGTAACCACATGGGGCTAAACCA
>NW_011889049.1:785807-786935 GCF_000151845.1 Pteropus vampyrus
CTAGATTCGCTACCGTTGCTACAGAGCGTTCAGTTCTTTGTTGTCTCTTGTTTTTATTCTTTGCTTATCAAACCCCAAAAGAAAATGAAACCCAACCACAAACCAAGCTAACACCTCTAGTGGCTGATTGTTTCAGAGGGGTGCAGGCTTCTTTTGGAGTCAACTTTATATAGATGCTGAGTGTGTGCTTACTTGACGGGGGGAGGGGGGGCGGGCAGATCTGAGGGCCTCTGGAAAGGCTTTTTAGTCTCCAGATGTTTCTTCCACGGGGGTCTTGCTTGTCCCCAAGTTCTGCCATTATACCTGGACCTCGAAGTGCATGCGAAGCGCAAGCTGGGATGAGAGTGTGGGTGAGCGGGCGTGCAGGATAGAGGGAGGAACCCACCATCATCTCAGCCTCAAGGCCTCGATCGTCCTGTGTTGCTGCTCTTTTTGGGAGTGACGAGGAGGGCCAACAGTTCTTGCCAACATTCTCTTCACACATAAAGACGACATTCATGGGCTGCAGGACAGGCCCGGGGCCTCTGAGCCCGTGAGGGCAGGGTCCTCACATGTGTTGTCCAGCTCTGCTCCCCTGTCGTGCCCTCATGGCCTGGCCTAGAACAGCTGTGACAGGAGTACCACAAACTGGGGAGATTAAAACCACAGATGTTATCGTGTCGGGTCTGGAGGCCGGAAGTCTGAAATCGAGGTGTCGGCAGGGCCGGGCCCCCTCGGATCCTTCTCGTCCTCTTCCAGGTCCTGGCGGCTGCTGGGCATTCGTGCTGTTCCTCGTCTCTGGGAACACATGGCCTTTTCCCCTGTGTGTCTCCCTCTGTGTGACCTCTCCTTTTCTTATAAGGACTCGGTCATGTTGGATTATGCTCATCCAGTATAAAGTCACCTTCGTTTAACCAATCGCATCCGCAAAGACTCGATTTCTAACTGAGATCACAGTCACAGATACGGACAGGGGTTAGGACTTCAACATATTTGGGGGAGGGACACACACACTTCAACCCAAAGAGCTCGAGCCGTATTTGCCAAGTGAACGGTCAGATGCTTGGGGAGCAGAGAGGCCACTGGAGAAGGAATGAGGGAGAACGGGCAAACACGCGTCACACAGGGATGCGTGAGCAAGGCCTGGTT
>NW_011889049.1:788050-794642 GCF_000151845.1 Pteropus vampyrus
CTTTTAAAAGACTCTCTAGTGCATAACCCTGGTACAATGGCAGCCATCTCTGCTGCATTTCTGTCCAGTCTTCCCCCCGCCCCCCGCTGGTGGTCCGTTTATCGCCCCCCGCCCCCCTCCACCTCCTGCCAAAGCACAGTCGCCACAACTTTTTGTAATTTGAGGGGAGGTGATTATATTAGCCATAAATGCCGACTGTGGAGGATTTGGAGACTAAAGGAAATGCACGGTGACCCTCGGTCCCCCCTCTCTGAGACGACGGCTGCTGACATGCGGGGGCTTCTTCCCAGCCTCCGCTCCGTGAGCTTTGTCCACGTGCCAGTCTCCAGATGCGTTAGGTCTTGTATGGAGGCCTCGCTGGCTCATTCATTGATAACCTACTACGTGCCAGCAGCCCGGGGAGAGGAGAGAAGGCAGACTCCGGCGTCCGTGAGGAGCTCGGAGCCCCGCAACATGCTGTGGCCTTTGATGTCTTCCTCTGGGAATACCCAGAGGTTAGCCTGGTCCCTGGCGCATAACTAGGTGCTTCATCGATATTAGCTGAATATGCGCATGAATGAAATCCGGAGAGAATTATTCTTTTCAGTTCCGAAATGGAAGTGCTGGAGTGTGCGCCGCAGACCGCGTTGGGTGCGCGTCTCATCTCGACCCCCTCATGAGGCCTACGTGATAATCGTGATAATAATAATAATAATATCTACGATTTATTAAATGCCTACTCTGTGCCGTGCCCCGTGCTGGGGCCTTTCAGGCAGACGACCTGACGTCATTCTCACAGCGTCCTGGGTATAATATAAGAGCACGCGAGGCACAGAGGAGGGTCCCCACCTCCCCGGCCGGGCATCGAGCTGTTTGTGTCCCGTCTCGCATGTTGCTCACGGCTGCCGGAAGGATGGACGTGTCAGGGAGTGAAAGGGCTGTGCACTCGGCGACGGCGTGTACAAATCGTGGCGGTTCGTCTCGGCCCAGCGGCCGCTCTGTCCGCCCCGCCGCCTCGCTCTGCACCTCAGGCCCACGGCTTCTGCTCAGCCCTCCGGACGCGCGACCTCTCCGGGTCTTCGCTGTCTCTCCTCCTTCACCCCATCTCATCCTGCCTCGACGACTTTGTTTCGAGCCGGGGTCACATTTCTCTGGATGTCGCTGTCCCAGATGAAAAAAACAGAAAAGAACAACCGAAACCCAAACCTTTGCCGCGAGTCCCGTTTCAGACCTCGTTTCTCTTTGCGCCTCGGCGTCCACACCCCGCACGGATTCTGCTCTGGTGGTTCTAGCTCCACATCCAGTGGAGTCTCCAGCCGCCTGCTGTGGCCTCGCGGGGTGGCAGGCACCGGGTCTGGGAGAGACTGGGGAAGCGGTGGTCCCCAGCAACAGCCTGGGGTTGATTCTGGCCCTGCCTCTTAGCGACTGGCCGTGGGCTCCAGGGTGTGACGACCCTTCTCTTTCCAGGGTTAGACAAGATAAGCTGCCCGACCGTGTCATTAGCTCGCCTCTCTTTGACTCAGCAGGACTCGAGAGCCTTGGAATGACGCTGGAGTCTGAGACCCTGCCCCTACCCGCGTGTCCCCGTGGTGCTTGGGACAGGGCCCGGAGGCCGTCGATGGGCTGCACTATAACTACTCGGGTCCTGTAAGTCTGTCACGGACTGCCGCTCTCCCCTGCCTGCATGGAGGAGGGTGGCGTGCAAATCCAGGTTTGAACCGAGGAACCTGGGTGCTCACCATCACACAGACCGCTGTCTTTTGCCCCAGCAGCCCTCATTGTGATTGGCACATAGTAGGCATCCCGTCAACGCGTGCTGTTGAAAGATAAGTCACGGCCATGATTATTATGAAGGGACTGCTGGGTGCCAAAGACTGAGCCGGGCACCAAGGCCCGTGCTCCACTGCTCAGACGGTCACCCCACAGGCGATCCAACCGCTGTCTGACAAGGAGGCTCGCTGAGCCTGAGGCAGGCATGCCCTCTTCTCCCGCCCCAGACCGCCCAGCCATCAGGAGCCTGTGACACACTCCGAGACTCTAGGTCTGTGCCCCCGACTGCGTTCAGTGGCAGGATTTTGCAGGGCAGGGTGAGAAAATCTAGTTCACGGCAGCAGGTAGCCTTCTTGGCTGGTGAGTAGGCGGCTGAGAGCTGCTCTGGCCATCACTCCTGGCAGGCAGGGTTTAGCGGGTGAACGCCGCATCCAGACCCAGCCTCTCGTTTTCATTTAGAGGCGACCCTCGATGGGAGCTGAGGAGGTGGGTGAGGCCAACTGGATGGCCTGGGAGCTAAAGTGGCCACTGTCCGCATCACTTCTAACAATTCAGTAGGAGCTTCCCCCGGCTTATGCCGCAGGCTTGGGGGCTGTGCCCCTCAGTGGCAGCTGTCACCGCCAGAGGTCGGGCAGGTGCAGCGAGGGAAAGTAGCGCCACCCCGCTATGTCATTAATTAAAGGGGGACCCACGTGACTGCTACCCAGCCTAAAAGGCCAAGTCCACTCATAGCGGAAGTCGCCCTTGAAGACCTTGGTGGGAAAAAGCAACTCGGAACGGCCCAGTTTATCGCAGGAGTAGACGGCACTGCCCTGCCGTTTCTGGGCGAGAAGTCACCACCTGGGCGGACGCTCTAGCGAGTCCCCCCGCAGTCCCCTCCTGGGAGTCTGCGGCTGGTCTGCATTTGCCCCTTACCTGGGAACTGTACCCCTTAGAGACCAGGAAGAGCATGGGAATAAGACAATTCAATAAACTCACAATAAAACATCCACAGCCTTTCCTACTTCTTCACTTTCTTTAACTCAATTTATTTTTCATTTTGCGGACAGAGATTTAGTCCTGGTATTAGTTTATGATTTTTTGCTGAAGGAATTACTCAACACACACACATATAAAAAGGAAATATTATTTTTATCATTTATTTTGTGCCATGTATACCATAGGAGGAAAAAAAAAAACGGAGTGAAATCACTTCAGTACCGCTGTGTTTTTCATTACAAAGTTATTACATATAGAAATTACTCCAAATTATCTGAAATGAATGGAAATTATGAGGTTTAAATTCCCCAGGTTACTGCAGGCACAGCTCTGGAAATTTATTTTGTCATCTTGCTGAACATAATTGCTACAACAAAATTTCTCCCATTTTGCAACTGCGGCATAACTTATTTATACCGGTGTGGCTGTAATTTTACATCAATAAGTTGCATGGGAAGGAATACACAGGTGGTAATTGAAAACAATAATTTGCACTGAGGTCCAGGTGGAACGGTTGGCTGAGGAAAAGGCTCCAGCTACTGTCGGCAACAGCTCTGTGTCGCCGTGGCCTCTTCCCATCCCGTTAGCCAACACCCCGCGAACCATCCAGACGCCCTCAGTCACGTCCCCTGTGGCGGCCAGGGCGAGAGCTAGGGCTTGTCTGACTTCCCACCGTTGCCCACATACCCCGGTCTGGAAACCGAGGCCACAGGACCCTCGGGAACAGGGGAGGCCCATGCGCCCCTGTGAGGCCCCTGCCCTTCCCCTCACATGCCTTCCGACCTGCTTCTGGATTGGGTGCATTCAGGTACCCGGAGCTAATTAAGGTGTTTGATAGATTTCAATTGGAGTATGAGTTCTTGCCAGAAACATCGACAATTCGATTCCCCAAACACAACGCGGAGTGTTAAATTCACTAATGCTTTATATATTACTGTGTTCCTTCCAGCCGAAATGTGTGGTCTGGGTACAATACCGAAACGGTCCCCAAACAGGCGTCCTCACTCTTCAGTTCTCTAATTGTTCCTGTTAAGCAGATACGAATAATGAGGCTGCAGATGCCTGTGCTAAATCCCCATGGCCGAGGCATCCGCTGGTTTGAATCCAGAGACCCAAATTCAGATGTGAAAAAATTGACCGTAAATCTGCCCTGTTACCATTGCAGACTGTTGGAGACAGGTCAGAGCTGGGTGTCTTTGCTCCTGTCCAGAGTTCCATTTCAGGATGCATGTGGGAGACAGAGAGAATGAGAGAGAGAGAGAGAGAGACAGAGAGGGAGAGAGAGAGAGAGAGGGAGAGAGGAAGAGAGAGGCAGGCAGAGGGGCTTTGTCGCAAGTTCGAATGGGAAATGTTATTGCTACATCCATATTTTAGAAGCCATTGTTGTTTCAACTATCCCCAAAGCTTAAAATCACAGTAAAATCATTTTTTTTTTCTAAAAAGGACCCAGATTAAATGAATACACTGTACCAGAATGCACAGCAATCCACCGTCTCGGTTTTCCCCGGATGGTATTAATTATCTTTTGTTGTAACAAATTGTCTGCCTTGTAAATTGAACCGAAAGTGCGTCTTCAAGCAGATGCAACGTTTTAATATGCGCATAACAGAACAACTTCTATAACTTCCGCGTACTATAGATCTGTTATTCCATCTCCAATAACGCTCCTGCAGTTCAAACTTCGTGTTCTAGAGGCTCGTTTGCCATCTTGCAACCTCCGTCCCTCTCTGTCCGAGGGAACGCCGCTGAAGTGTTTCCTAGGATGCCAACTACCTTTGTTGAATTCACTCGAGAGCACACATGGCTGTTTCTAGAACTACAAGACAGCAGACAAGATCTCCCAGAACCCTTTTTTCTTTTCCAGCTCTGGAAGGCATGGCTGAAGCAAGGTGTTGGCTGGTTGTTGGTTTTATTTTTCGGTAAGCGCCCCCTTGCCGCGTTTCATTCCTAATGCCTTTCGGAGGATGCTCGCCTGACTCATCCCCCCCTCCTCTCTCTCCTTCTCTGTTCTCCCCTAAGCGAGCGCTTCTCCTTCCTTCCTCCTCTCCACCACTTTGTAGTGCATCTCAGCACAGACAGGAGTTTTCAGAGCCTGGGTTGGGGGTGGGGGGTGGGGGTGCAGAGCTTCTAACTGAGTCAGATTCATCTACGACTCCAGCTTAGCATTTACTGAAACTTCCTCTTTCTCAAACTGCTTAAGGATACAAACTAATTAATCCTCACAGCCTCATAAAACCCTTGTTAGAAGGTGATCATTACTGCCTCCACCCTCAGCCCCTCCCCACTCCCGATCACCAGACACTTCACTGTAGCAAGCAGTTGTGACAGCCAGAGTCAGGACTGAAAATTCCCTTCTGATTCCTGGTTCTTTCCCCCAAATGAACCATTTTAACTCTGTTTCTCTTTCCTTGTCTATTCTCTCCATAGGGAGATCGACAGTCCTGGACCCCTGAATTCGGACTGGGGTGTGTGTACGTGTGTGCGCGTGTGTCGCATTGTCAGCTATACGATTTGGAAACTCAGACACAAGAAGGAAAGCAGCTGAGATCCCTTCCGTCCACCACACCCCACACACCCACACACCCACCCACACACACACACACACCTTCCCCCACAGCCCGCTGCGATCTGTGTGCAAGTGAGGGGTGGTGGGGTTTAATGCGATCGGATCATCTTCGTGAACAACATTTCTTCCAAGCCGACCGACTGGGTGATGCCAGTCCCTACCAAATTTGAATTGATGACTCAACGAAAGAATTAAAATTAGCAAGGCAAGAAAATTCCAAATGAGGTGAGAAAGCTGTAGAAATAGTTCCAGATCCTCTAGTACTGAGCCATTCAATATCATTTCTGATGACAGGGACAGAGCTAGGAACATGCAATGTGGGTGTGAGTCTTTTTCATATACGGAGAGCTGGGTTAAGTATTTTTTTTTTAAAGGAAAATAATACATGAATCAGGAGCAGGGATTTTGGTTTAACCCCTTGCAGGCTGCAGCTGTAAAGGCGGCAGGCGATGGTGCCTCTTAGATTTCCTTGGACGTAACTATCCCTCACGCAGGTGAGCGACAGTTGGCAATCTACTACTGTATTAAGCCCGAGTTTTACTTGCAGAAACACATATTGGACGAATGGCGCCATGTTTTAACAAAAGCCCTAAATTCAGTACCTGGAGAGAATCAACCAAATAATTGTTGGAAGGCAAGTGTCATGGTCCTGCCTCTGTTCCAAAGTGACTGTACAAAACCCTCCTCCAAATCCAGCAAAGCCTTAACGGAGCGCTTCTGGCACTTAGAAATTCGCTGTAATTTTCAGTAATGACATCAAAGAATTCTAGAAGACATGCCAGGAAGCACAAAAGACCTCCTTTGTCCTTTTATGCTTCTGGATTGGATAGCTCCTGGAGATTCGAGAACTGTAAGGAAGGAGACGAGGGCCATCTCGGGAGCCTTATTAATGTGTACATGAAGAGGACTTGCTTAGTACCTCCACTGCGGTTTCCTCGAAAGTTAAAACAAGTCAATCCACTGATCAGATCAATGCATTTATCCTCATTGTCTCAGTCAATAGCGTTTATAGATCCCGAGGAATAGAAATTAGCAGACAGTTTGCTTCTGAGTGGGCCCCACACCTGGGAATACGAAAAGATCCGCCTCCTCTTCGCACAGATTTTCTGCAGAAACTCTGGGAGTTCCCATTTCTACTCATACGACTCATCTCGACTCCAAATTTTTGTAAAGACATCATATAAAATATAACAGCCCAGAAAAGGAAAGATATCATAGAATCTCATATAGAGCCCCACCTCAGCTAAGAGTTAAGTATCGATTATTAGCTCAAAGAATTTTCAACAGAAGCCTGACTGG
>NW_011889049.1:795892-798503 GCF_000151845.1 Pteropus vampyrus
CTTCATTGTAATCAAGCCCCGGAGCGCGAGGGTCGAGGGTCTGGCTTTCGCGCGCCGGGGCGCAGGCGGCGCGCGCAGCATGCGTGCGGAAGCGATTTGAGTCCGGAGCTGCCCCATGCGCTGTGTGACCTCGGGCAAACCGCTAACCCTCTCTGGACGTCACAAGGCCGATTCTCAGAAAGAGCGCGCTAGCTGCTTCCCCAAATTTAAGAATCTGGGCGAGTCGGGAGGGCCGGTTTACAGTTTTCTTAGGAAGTTTATTAAAGGTGCGTGTGGGCATTTTTTCTGACTTAGGCCACTTTCCTGGAAAGATTTTCGCGGTGGGGAGGGATGGGAGGAGAGGGGGGTGCTTCTAGACTTGGGACCACGTGGAGGTGGGGTGAGGGTTGGGGGCGGTGGGCAGCTGCGTGCAGCGCCCTCGGGGGTGGGAACTGCCGACTCGCCCCCCCCCCTCCACAGCCCACTCTCCACCCGCTTGGCCGCGACCCTGCTGCCCATCCGCAAAACTACATGCCAGGGCGCGTTTTATTGTTAGTTTTTGGGGGGTGGTTTGGGCAGGGAGCTCCTTCTGTCCTCCCTAATAGGCGCTGAGGTCTGTTAAGTTGTTGGTGCCGTCGCTCCACCCAAGACCTAGGGGGCGAACAAAACCCCAGTGTGCCCCCGAAGGAAAAGGCCCATAGGGAGGTGGAGCGCCCTGAGGCGTCACGGCCCAGCCCCTCGCTCCGGAGAAGCCGCCGGAGCCGGGCCTGGGGGCGGGGTGGGGTGGATGCAGCTGGGCTCGCCCGCCAAGCCCAGCCCCGAGCCAGGCCCTGACCCGCCCTGGCCGCCTCCCGGCTCATACCAGAGAAACCCAGAGAAGGGAGAGCGCCTCAGCCGCGTGGCGCGCCCAGCCGGCCCCAGAGGTCAGGTCATCAAATAGAAGAAATCGGCCGCGGCCTGGGGAGGGACCAGGCAGGGAGGGGTATGTCCGCGCGGACCGCGCCCTGGCCCTGTCCCCGGACCACCGACAGGCCCCCACAACTCCACTTGTCCTCGCCTGCTGAAGATCAAACGGCTGACAAGGCAGCTGTGTCCTTCCCAGTCTGACTGGCGATTTCGAGTCCTGCCCTGGGCGGAGGAGCACGGGGGGGGGGCGGGGGCGGGGGGACGGGAGCGGGGGGCGTTCCTTGCAGGTTGCAGTAATTGTCAGGGGGTGGGAGGGAACTGGGGGACCCGAGTATTTTCAGAGATCCGGCCACACCTACTTCTCGGTCAGCTTGTTCAAGTTCCTCTCCCACGTGGAGCACCCCTGCCTCGGTATCCCCAGGCTTCCCGCAGACCCCGGCCTTAGGGGGTGGGGCCCGTGTTTGACCCCTAGGAATTAAAGGGGCGAAGCGGAGAGAGCGCACAGATTTGGGTGAACACTCCTTACGGAATGGGACTGAAACAAGGTCTCGTGTCCCCCTCCCCCAAATGTGACCTCAACCCTCTCCTCTTAGTATTTTCAATGTTGTCCGCTTCTCTCCCAGAGTTTGTGATATCAGGATTTACGAGGAGACACTTTTTAGAAGTTAAACCCGGTCCCGCAATAAAACAAAAAGTAAAAACCAAGCTACTTTTCTAGGGAATTGAAGCGTTTGACCATCTCCCCCGGTCCTTGTCCACCTCAATCCTCTTGCACATTGTTGCCCACCCCCCACCCCCCACCCCCAGTCCGAAAGAGCTTTCGGTGAGTGGGTGGAGACTGGCGTTGATTCAACTTCCACACACACCGCACTCTGTCCCCCTTCTCAGGGGGTCCTGCTCCCAGGAGGGGAGGAGGGACAAGATTTTCTTTTATTTAAAAATATCCTGCCCACCGTGTCCCCCGTCCCCCGTTTGCGCTGCCAGTGCACGAGTAGATGCGTGCACAAAAACGCCGTTTGCACGTGTGGCCGGCCTGGATTGCGGGTGTGCGCACGGGCGAGTGTGTATGTGTGCGCGCGCGTGCGCGCGCGAGTGTGTGTGTGTGTGTGTGTGTGTGCGCTTTCTTGTTCTCTTACAGGGTACAATGTTAAAAAGCCACCGCTAGTCGCCCCCAGTGCTCCGACTCTCTGGGTCTTTTTGTCTCTAGAGCAGATTAAACGTCACGTCCGCACTTGAACTTGAATTTTATCCCATTGTACAGAGGCAGCCCCAGCCATAGAGAGACCGAGAGCTCCCAGAGAACCCGGACTCCGCCATCTTCACGTTGCAATCTATAGCTCCCAGTCCGCGCCCGCACCGACCCAGGCGCACTGGGCGAGCCGCCCCTCAGCCCAGCTCCCCTCGGGCCCGCGGCGCCAGGGGAGCGCTGGGGAGCGCTCGCGGGGACCCGGCAGCTTCTCCGGCCGGCGCCAGCCTGCCAGGTGAACTGGGAAGGAGCCGCTCCTGGAGTCCCCCCAGAGCCTCGGAAGGGTCAGTCTCCGAGAAAAAAACAGGCAGCCCGCAGAAAACCCAGAAACCACCGAACCTGGGCAGTTCTACATTGCTTTAGGTTTTTTGAGGGGGCGGGGTGAGGGGGTACGAGACAAGTCCCCAAGTTTTCTTTGCGTTTTTTTCTTTTCTTTTTCTTCTTTTATTTTTTATTTGTTTGCATTTTTTTTCTCCCCCC
>NW_011889049.1:800638-805412 GCF_000151845.1 Pteropus vampyrus
CTTTGTTACGGCAGATACGTTAGTAAGAATTTGTGGATTTATTATTATTTTGGGGGGAGGGGGAAATCGATTTTAAACTGGGGTTCACCTTGGGAGAGGGATGCCTTTTTGGAGGAAGGGAAGAGGACTTCTCTTTTATTTTCCACCATCCTCACATGAAAGACAACTCGCTGGTTGCATTTAAAACCAAATGTTTTGCAATCAGATTTGAGCCTGGTTTGAGCAAGGTCCTATTTTTTTTTTTTTTTTTTTTTACCAGTTGACATTTGTCCTTAATCAATCGCTTATCCCCTCCTCCTTTAGATAGTGGAGTGGTTGTTAGAATGTCTATACTTGCAGACGCCTAATTTCTCCACGAGGTAATTTGTCCCGCATAGCCTCTGTCTAATAGCAAGGGTTGTTTTTGAGGAGGGGGAAGTTGGGGGCTTCGGGGAAGGGAAGGGGGAGTCGTGTGTGTGTGTGTGTGGGGGTGCATTGCTAAGCTGGCAGCAGCAAATGGAGCCAGGCGTGCGTGCAGTTGTGTGTCAGGGGGAAAGAAGCAGGTAGGTTTGCTGTGCTTTCGCTCTCCCCTCGTCTGGCATTCCTGGGACGTCAGGAGAAAGCCCTGACCTGGTGGCAGTTGGGTGTGGGGGGCCAGGGGTGCGTGGTGCGACAGCCTTCCATCCTTCATTTGTTTCCCGTCTCTCTCTGTCTCTCTCAGCCTTGCTCGGAGTGGTGCTGGGGGAAGCCGGCTGACACTGGAGCAGGGGCAGGGAGGGAAAAGAGAGGCCAAGCATGAGAAAGGTGGGGACAGGACACAAGAGGGCAAAGGGTGTCTTGCCCGCCTTTCGGGGCACATGGAGCCCGAAGCATGGGCAGGGCTTTAAGCAGGGTGAGGGGTCCTACCAGCTTCCAGACAAGGCTGTTTATGATCGAAAAGCAGCTGGCTTTTCTGTCTGTCCTGTGTCACCGGGAAGGTGTGAGCACAGGCGGGAGAAAGGCAAGACCTGGGTGCAGGTTAGGCTGCATGGCCTGCGGAAATGCCCTTCGTCGATGACACGGCGGCCGTGGGTTGAAGGTGCTCTGGAGCCCTGGCCAGCCAAATGGGTGCTGTCACAGCCCCCACTTGGGGTTCACGTTTTAGATTTTAAATGTGAAAGAAACCACCTACGACGTGGTGCATCTTCAGTTGGGTGGCAGCCCGCTGGCCTGCGGAGCAGCAGCCTCAGGTTCTTTAGGGATGATGCAACCTAGGCTAACTGATGGTCTGGGAAACACCGTGAGCACACAAATAGCCTCGATAATCTTGGGGCAGTCAGAGAAGGGATCCATAATGAGCTAGTTCAATTTACAGACAGGGCCAGTGAGGAGAGGGGGGAGGTATGAAGGAGACAGCTGGGGATGAAAACCTGAGCTTCTGGTTTGTTTCAAAATGTTTGACCCAGATGGATATGGCTTTTAAAACTGAAGGACAGACACTGCTATTAATAAAAACAAACACAAAACAACACAGTGACAATGGTGAGGACCGGAGGCAGAGGGACAGTGTCTGACCAGGCAGAGGGAAGGGCTGTGAGCGGACGTGCCAGACAGGGTGAGTGGAGTGGGGTACGAACATCAGTCCACGAGGGAGCTGAGTCTTTCGGGAGAAAATAAGATGTCCGTGGTAAATTACACCAGTCCGACGCAGGTGATGTTTCAACAACCCACCAACAGGTTTCCTTGGAAGATGAATACTTTTCCGTATGAATTCACGATTTTGCAGGACGAGACCCAGGATTTGACTCGGAAGTTAGGCTGCGTTCATGCCACAGTTGCCCTTTAAATTAGGTTTTGCTTTAGCTGTGTGTTTGGAAGGCGGCCGTGCTCACAATGATCTTAACTCCCCAGGGTATAGTAGATCTCCAGTTGTCTCCGTATCTGTCAAAATTGGGCCTCTGATAAATTTCATAAGACGTGCCCTCCCTCCCTTTTTTTGGTACTTGGTGGGGGGAGCGAAGTTTGTGTCCCTTCTGCACAGAAGGAAACCCCATATCATTAGAAGTGTGATCTAAGTCAGCTGCTCTGACTCCATGGGAGAATGAAGGTGTTCATCGAAGGTGTTATGCCAGGCTGATTTTATTCATTTGTAATTCACACCTGAGAGAAAACAGCCGGGAGCGTATTTTAACAACCCCTAATATTTTTAAAGGGTGTTCTCGCCCTCCCCGAATATGATGTACAGATGCGTGTTTCTTGTCTTTTTCCTTCCTTTCCCTTCCTTTTTCTTTCTTTCTTTCCGTCCCCCCCTCCCTTTTTTTTTCTTTTCTTTTTTTCCTTTTTCTTTTTGAGAAGGAGAGGTTGCTATCTGCCTGTGCTCTGGCCTTGGCGATTTTTTTTTTTTTTGGTCTGGCCTTCAGAATATTTCGTAACAGAAAACGAGTCATTTCTCAAGTGCTGGAGTGAATGTCGGTTGCTTTGGTGAAACCGGCCTTAGAACGTGGAAGGTGGCTGAGGCCAGAGGGCTGGGTGTGGCGCTTTGCTGACCGCTGTGCAGGACCACGCGGGTCCTCCTGACCCAAGCGAAGGCCGACTTTGGGTGCATTTGGCAACAATTAGCATGACGTCTCCGGGGGAATGGAAGCAGGCAGAGCAGTCAGTCTGTTTACAGATACCAGTTTCGGACTGCAGAGAGCACCGGTTTCTAGCGCCTTATCAGAATGGAGCTCTCGGCGCTGTCTTTTCGCTTAGGACACGGCTTGCACCAGGCTTCTCTTTTTTCCTTTTCATCTCCCTTCTCGGTCGCTTTGCAATCTCTGTTGCTTGTGATAAAAGACTTTCCAAAATAAACTCAGTTGCATTGGCTTCTGGTTGATGGCAAGCCTGCAGCAACGCGCCTGGCGCCACTTGGCAGCTAGGGGGCGCTCGGCGCCCGTGTCATGGCTCGGCGCCTTGGCGGAGACGGGCTAGGAATAGCCTGCCTTCCGCGGCGAGGCCCTTGACGTTGCTGCAAAATGTCTTAAGTGTGAAGTTGTAATATTGATTTTCCTGCAGAGATTCGAGCGGGACAAAATGAGAATATAAGTTTGAGAAATCTATTTTCAAGCTATCGGCATTGATTTACAAGCCCTTTACTTGGCAGATGGGGGCATTTTTCTTTTCTCTCTCTTTTTAAAACCATTAAAATGGTTAATTTTGAATGGCTGTGTTTTTCCTGATCAGGCTGTGGTCTTGACCTTCTGAAAAATTCCTTTAGGCTGCTAAGGGATTCATGATCGGGCAAGGGGGTCCGGGAAGAGAGTGCGTCATTTTGTCTGTTTCTGTGTTGCATGTCACAGACGCAGGGGACAGCAGAGAATGGCTGCTTTTGGGAGCCGTGTACCTAGAACAGCTCGATGAATGGAAATCCTTTCCGCTCAGATTTTATAACACTTGGATTCTCAATTCCATTTATTAGATAATGTTCCCACAGTACTGAGGGAAATAGCATCCTTCCCTCAAGATATAAAATGCCAACTCAAATAATGTGCGAAACTTTGTTTGCTTGCTAGACCCAGCGTTGCTAATACCTGTCACCCCGAACAGGGCTCGTAATGGACGGCTTTTAATGACACTGTTTCTCCCCTAAACACGTAATCCAGTGCTGGGGAATATGTGTGCTTTTCGATCACGGGATTTCTGGATCTATAATGTCTTCTTCTTCAAGTTCGAGACATCTGGAGACAGCACAGTTAACCCCGAGTCCTGTGCTCGAGTTCAGTATCTGGGCAGCAGAGGTTACCCTGCGACAGTGCTTTATTCTAACCTGAAAGAGAAATAAATTAGGTCAGACAAAAGCCTACGCTGTCATCAGCTGAAGGAGCCTTCGCTCTCCAGTACCGAGGGCTAGCAATTTATCTGATGATTTCTCTACTTCATTTAATGTTTGAATTGAGCCAGTTGTAAGCATATTGCGGCAAGCTCATTCGACAACTCAGAGATGAAGTGGCACTCTCTCCTCTCTGCCTGGGGCTGGGCAGTGGCCTCTGGCCTGCAGAAAACCGTTCAAAACATCCACTTTAGAAATCCCCAATCCTGTGCCTCGGAACTTGGGGGGAGTTTCACGAGCTGTAATGAAACACAGACCAGAAATATGACAATGCTTGAAAAAAATATATCTGGGGGAGGGTACGGATGGGGTTCCTGACCTTTGGGGACTGTGTCCTGTGCCTCCCATGGCTTAAGGAAGGACCCTCTGGCTGTCCGGTTAGGTCCTACCTTTAGCTGAAATTCTCCAAGGACTTTGGCCTCTAGGTTTAATGCTGTGTCACATCTGTGAGGACAAGGGAAAATAAATGCTATTTGGGGACTGTGCTCTGCACCGCGCGGCCAAGTTATTGATGCCGGCAGAGCGTCCTCCTCCGAAGGTGGCATTGGATGCAGGGACACTGACAGTATTTTTTAATGGGGAGCGGGCACAGAAGAATACCGGGAGTGAACGTTTGTGTCATCCAGCTGCTCCGAGTATGGCTTTGTCACTTCGCAGCGTCCTTTATTTACTCGCATGGTCAGGCCTGGGCTCCTGCGTGTTCCGTGTCCTCCCTCTCCCCCCTCCCCCCTCCCCCCTGGCCTGCTCTCCCCTCCCACAAATCTTTTTTTCCCAGGGAGCCGAATGTTGTTGAGATCTCCTCCTGTTCTGTCCCCCTCCCCAAGAAAAGCGTGTGTTTACTGGCTCCCCTGAGCAGTGGCTTCCCCAAGGCATGTATAGAAAGTGCCACGACCAGGCTTTTTGCAGACACATGAGAGCAGAGGGACACACTTCTTGCACGAGCCACTG
>NW_011889049.1:806642-813563 GCF_000151845.1 Pteropus vampyrus
GGAGTGCTGGAGAGGTGTGTGTGGTGGGGGAGGGGGAAAGCTTGTATGAAAGTCTGTGAGCAAGTTAGGGTATTTTTCAGGGAGCCGTTTTTGACGAGCCGAGGATCCCGAAGCTGGGCTGGGGTGTGGGGGACCACCTGTGTCTCTGAGGCCCCTCCTCACATCCCCAGCCCTCCACAACTGAACCTCCCCTGGCCATGTGGCTGAGGCTCTTCCTGCACCCCAAACCTCTTCTGAGATCAGAAACCCTGACTTGCTGGAGGGCAGGCCGGGCCCCGACCTCCCCCGAGGGTCCAGCTGGCCAGACTGCTGGTCATTTTCACGGGAAGGGAAACCCACGTGGCAGATGAGAGTGTGTACCCACCGCCCACCTCTCTGTCTCCTGCCCAGTTGTCAGAAACTTGAAAATTTTATTCTGAGATGTGTGCCGCGGTCGACGTGGAGCAGACGGGGCCTTGGGGTGATGGTCCTGGTGTCCACCGGCCCCCGCCAGATTTTGAGGGCAGTAGGGAGGTGGCCTTTAGAGGGTCTCAGGGAGGCGCCGGGCCCGGGCCAGGGCCACCAGCTCTGCGACACCTGGAGCAGTCGGGCTTCTCAGACCTCCTTACAAGAGGCAAGTGGTTAGGGGACACAGCTCACGCTGGACCGGGCCCGGCCGCGCTCTCTCCCAGGTTCCCGCAGCAGCCCCACGCCTCGCTGGCTGTAGGCGTTTGGGGGCCAAAAGGGCTGCGACCTGGATTGTGGCCCCCACCCTCACATGGGTCCAAACCCTTCGTGGCCTTCTGAGGACAGCGCATGCCTGGCTGGGCCGCCGGTCCCCTCTCCTCTCTGTCCTCCCTGCCGGGCACTTCTTTATTCCCTCTGCGCAGAGAACTTCATAAAGCCTCTTGTCGTGCCTTTCGGCGTCACCTAGTCACAGATTATTGTCCCCACTGAGAATTGATTCCTTCTCCCTCCCACCCACCCTTCGCCCTCCCCCCTCCCCACAGTTGTTATTTTCTCTTGGAGCCAATAAATTAAAAATTGATGGCAGCTCAGAAAGTGTGCTCTGTCGAGTGTGCACGTTGGTGGCGTTGCGGTGTCGCTGGGAGTCCCAGCCCTCGCTGAATGTCCTCGGGGAGGGGAGCGAAGAGATCGCTTCGCAGATATCGGTGAGCGTGGCAGGGGGCTCCGTCTTCGTAGGAAGCAGGTGTAAAGACTCCGGTGGGATGCAACGCTCGGGCGGATGGATGCTGAACGGTTCTCGTAAACACATGTACATATCGTGATGGCGTCTGTGACGTTGGTGGCACACGATTTTAAGAGCCTGGCATCCCTCCCCCCACATCTTTCTCCGACATCCTCACCGCCACCCCCCATCCCCAAAACAATAATTCTGCAAATATTTCTCCTGAACTGTGGCTCAGCCGGGAAAGACAGAGACTCTGGTTTGAATCAGGGAGGGCAGGTAAGGGGGACGCGGTGCTGTGCATGCGCTGCGCCCGGGGGCAGTGGGCTGCCAGCCTCTCGGCTACAGTTCCCCAGAGGGCAGGCGCAGGGACAGTTGTTAGAGATGGGCCGGGGTGGGCGGGGCCCCGGGGGCCCCGTGTGTGCAGCTATCACCGGCCAGGTAAGGCCCTGCTAAGCCGTGCAGCTGCTGGGGGCTGTGGACTCGCTCCGCTGGGCCCGTGTTAACTGCGTCTTTCCATTTCTGTCTTCTGCCCCAAATTCCTCCCGAGCCGAGAAGAGGCCTGGGAGAGTTCGTCTTAGGAGCAAGTGCTTCCCCGCGCACTTAACAACAATGTCCATTATTATTTGTGAATCCTGATTTCATTGCTCCTAAATGCATTCACCAGCTGGGAGGAGGCCCAGCCTTGCAAATAAAATGTGGTTTTGTTGTAAAAGAAAATTAACTCTGTGTGTGTGTGTGTGTGTGTGTGTGTGTGTGTGTAAATACATATTTGTCCATGCACTTGAGGAGTGAACATTTCCGAATCCACCTCAATCTGATACCTGACTCTGGGACAAGTGGCCTGCTGCATCCGTTCCTGGTCGATTCCTTGTAATGTACCAAACATTTCAGCAACCCCTCTACTTTGTTCTGCTCACACTCATGGGAGCAGCAGTGTTTTCCAGGGCCGCCTGACATTGGGGCGCATGTCACGAAGGCACACCTCCTCTCAGAGGGGAACTCATCTTTGCCTTCCTTGGGTCAGGCCTGAGTTTGTGGACCAGGCCGCCGGAGGGGCTGGTCTGCAGGGTCTGGGAATTTGAAAGGCTGTTTTTGTTTTGCATGTATCTTTTCTGTTTTCTGGTGCTTTCTTGTCTGTGGGTGGCAGTTTGGACCACTCCGCCTGCCACAGCAGAGGCCTGCTTCTCTGAGGCCGTGTGGGGCTGTGCAGCTCCCGTTCTCAGGACGGAGAAAGGAGGGGTTCTAAGAGGGCCCGTCTCTGAGCTTGGCCAAGGGGCTCTTTCTCCGTTCATTTCATCCCTTATCGGTACGGCTCTAACACACACGCACACGCACACACACACACATGCACACACACAGATACACACACGCATGCATGCGCCCCACACGCCCAGCTTGGTATCCGCTTGCCAGCGGAAATGAAACCACAGCCTGACTTTGGAGGTGTCTCCGAAGGCCTCGAGTGTGAGATTTTAAGGCTCAGCAAGCTGTCTTGGTCCACCTGGTCTGGCCCAGAAGTTTGACAGTTGGGGGGTTTGGGGTGCCTCCTCTCTCTGAACGTTGGGGGTGACGTTGCCAGCTTCCTGGGAAGTGTCCTCTGTAGCAGGCCCCACACCCTGGGGGGTGGGGGAGAGGAAACCCCATTCTTGGAGCTGGGCGAACGTCCGCTGTCATTTTGAGTTTTACTTTCAACACTGGAAGTGGGAGGGGAGGGAGATGCTTTGGTTGGTGTTTCTTTGCCTCCTGGGCTTGCCTTGGAGGCAGGGAGCTGGATCCTGGGGTTCAGAGCTGACCGCTGGGTGCCAGCAGGGCCGGGCTGCCCAGGTTGGTTGGCCGGAGTGGCGGGGGTGGGGGACACCGGAGGCAGAAATGACCTGCAGCACAGTGGATGGCTCGAGATACTTGCAAAGTCAATTACCGGGGCTCGCAGGGCTGGCTGCACGAGGAAAGTGAACAGGCAGGGGCTGCCAAATCAAGGAAGATGATCAGCTGTTACCCAAAAAAAAAAAAAAAAAGGGGAAGGGGTAGAGAAAGGGAGACAGAGCCGGTACAGCGTCCTTAGCAAACGATGAGGACAGCGAGGGAGGCTGGCAAACAGGCAGATGTGACCTTCGCTAATTTTTAAATTCGTCTGTGTGTTTTGTTTTTGTTTTTTTTTGTTTTGTTTGTTTTTGTTTTTGTTTTTGTTTTTTTTGAATTAGCAAAGGAATTTGAAATTATGTAGCTTAAAACCTCCTAGCAGGGAGGAGATACCCATGCTTCCCGGGACTCCTGGCCAGGAGGGCGATGGACCAGGCTGCAAAAGTTAATGGGAGGCAAAGCAACACGAATCACAAAAAGGAGCCAGCGGAAGACACTTCCCCGACCTCCGACCCCCGGAGGGGCGATCCGGGTGGGGATGTGGACGGATTAGCGAATGCCATCGTTTATTTTTACCGAATGCCCTCCCTGACAGCAGTGTGCCAGGCGCCAGGGACTGTCCCCCTCCCTACCACAGAACGCGCCCCTATTGCATTTGAATTCTCAATTTCATTTTGTCCTTTTTTTTTTTTTGTCTTTTTTGCTTTTCAGCTCATTTCCTTTGTGCCTCTTTCTCTCTCTCTCTCTTTTTTTTTTAACAAAACAATATTTTGACATCCTCCTCCAATTTATTAGATTTCCTTCTCTAGAAATGGCGCACAATACATCCTTATATTTCTAAAGAACTGTTTTCACAGCCCTCTCCTTTGGCTCTGAAATTATGTATATGTAATTGGTAATTAAAGGTGCGAGCTTTTCAATATAAACAGTATTGCTCAATGTTAGATCTTAGATCATTAAAGGGAAAAGAGGCACCAAATAATTACCTTTTACATTGTGACAAACCGTTCACAAGAATCCAGGCCCCCTGAAACCCCTGTTCAGTGTGAGGGTAGTGATTACGTTTTACCCGTAGCAAAGCATCTTTTCATAAAATAAATTGGTAAATTAATTATGTAGCATTGTCTTCCAACTCTTTTTTTAAGTAAACTCCGATTTCTTTTTCAAGAGTAATTAATGGTTTGCGGGGCTGGCGTGGGGAATGACGGTTTCCCGTACCACATAGGTTCTTCTCGTTAGTGGGATGCACACCACAGATTTGGGATTTCTTCATCTGCGGGGCGTTTTTTTTGCACGGCCACGTTTCTCGTGCGAGTCTCCACTGAATTCACTGAGGAGGCTCTCTCTGCTTTTCTGGAACCACAGGCAGGCTCTCACATGGCGATTCCCCCTCCCGCAATACCCGTTTTGGATCTGTACCCACGGAGATCATACGTGTTACAGACGGTCGCACACTGTGTGTTCTAGATTCAGGCCCACACGTGGGCCCACACAGGCCCTGCAGAAGTCTGTGTTCCGAAAATACAGAGGGGTGATTTATGTGTAGGGTGAAAGATGCCACAGAATTTTTTCCTTAAATTATCTGTTCTTTGGCTCCGGCCCGTCAGTAACTTCACTGCCCCGGAATGTGTTTCTCTTCCATCCCGGCCCTCTGTTCTTCTGTGGTTTTCGTGATCCTTCCCTAAATATCACGCCACTTGAAATTTACCTGCCTCCTCGGGGTTCAGGCCTCTGAAGACCCTGACGCTCGAGCCCTGTACCCGGCTGTTGACATTTGCTCTCAAAAAGCTCCGACTCGACTTCGCTCTGACCCTGAGGGGAGATGCACCCTCATTGTCCACCTCTCTTATTTATGACACTTTTCTTCGGCTGGCTGCCGAGTGTTCCAGTCCTCCCCTGAGGGGGTTGCTGCTTTTTGAGGCATGTATTAGCTTCCAAGTATGTGGGTCCTAGGCGCCTCACAAAAAGGAAGTATATCGGCCGCTAGAGAAATGTGAAAATGTACAGCCCATTGAAAGTGTGGTTTGTCATCTGCCAAGAAATGCTTTCGGCATCTGAAGAATTTTTTTCCTTTTCTTTTTCTGGGAGTGAGAATCAAACCGACCAGCAAAAAAAGGACAGTGGGGAGGCGATGCGTGTTGGGACAACTACGGAGCGGCGGACGTGTGACCAGGCGCTGGTCCTCGGGCAGGAGAGGTGGCTCCCCGCCCGCCTGCAGGCTCGCAGTGCCCTCCCCTGCATTGTTTCTCCTTTCCATACTTCTTCTGGAAGCAACACTCACTTGTTGCTTTCTGAGCACATGGGCGTCTTTCTCTGGGAAGGCCCGGCCCTCTCATGGCCGTCAGGGTTTCTGTTTTCTCGTCTGGTGTGCGGCCAGGTCTCAGGTAGAGGAATGCAAGCCGGGCAAGACCGAGTAGGTTGCGGCGGGGTCGGGGGGTGGCGGTGGGGGTCGCGGCAGGTGGCTCACGCTTGTCAGCCTCGCCGGCCCGTCGGGGTCACCTGGGAGGCTTGAGAAACAACAACCTGCCGTTTGCATCCCAGCGTCGCTGGTCTGGGGCGCAGCCTGGGCGTGGAAGGGTCTGTGCGTGCAGGCTCCCCAGGCGACGGTCAGATGTCGCAAAGCCTGGGAGACTCGTCTCTAGCGGATATTGCCACGTCTGGGATGGCTGTGACACCAGGACGTGCGTCCGTGCCTGTGGACGTGTGCGTGGCACTATGCCACGTCGGAGGGGGGCGTGGCAGAGAATGAACTAGAAAGTAGTGAGGTCAGCAGTCCTGAGGCCGCAGCCCCCCGGGAGCCGCGGTGTGCCCATCTGTCACACGCGGCATGGTCACCCCCCAGCTGCCTCCAGGAGTTGTGGGGAGGACTCGGTGATCTCCGGCGCCTCTCGGTGGGGACGGGTTGGAGCGAACGATGGGTGCTCGTGATTGCCTAAGCCCATCTCTGTCTTCTCTGCCCCTCCCCCCTCTCCCTTCTCTCTCCAGCAGAGGCTGACCATGTGGAGGCCGCCATCCTTGAAGAAGACGAGGGTCTGGAGATAGAGGAGCCCAGCGGCCTGGGGCTGTTGGTGGGTGGCCCCGACCCTGACCTGCTCACCTGTGGACAGTGTCAGATGAACTTCCCCCTGGGGGACATCCTGGTTTTCATAGAGCACAAGAAGAAGCAGTGTGGTGGCAGCCTGGGCGCCTGCTACGACAAAGGCCTGGACAAGGGCAGCCCGCCGCCCTCCTCACGCTCCGAGCTCAGGAAAGTGTCCGAGCCCGTGGAGATTGGGATCCAGGTCACCCCCGATGAAGATGACCACCTGCTCTCGCCCACGAAAGGCATTTGCCCCAAGCAAGAGAACATTGCAGGTATGGAACGTTGCACTCGCTTGGCCGCTGAGGAAGCCACCTTGTGGGTCCCATGCCCGCCTTGGCCCCTGGCTGTGTCGGGGGGCTTGCCCTCAGTCTGAGGGTGTCGGTGCTGGGGTGGCCAGGACAGCCTCTGGGCCGCCGGCTGGGCTTGTGCTTTCTGAGTTGACCCTGAAGAGGAGACAGGCCTGGGGCTCAGGGCAGCCTGACTGGCTGGTGGTTGCTTTGCCTTTGGCATTGGGACTCCGAGGGGGGCCCGGTGCACGGGCCAAGAGGACAGCTTGGGGATCTGGAAGTCTGGTCGGCCCTCGCTCTGCTGGTGTTCACGGCTTAGCTCTGGCTTCGCAGCCAGATGGTCTCGGGTTGGAATCTGTTCTTCACGACTTGGCTGAGTCAGTGTCCCACTCTGTGAAATGGAGCCCGTGAAACCTCTTTCGTTGGGGTCGTGAGCTTGTGGGACTGCGCGTGGGCCGGCCCCGGAAGGCACCGCTGAGTGGGAGTGCTCATTTTCTCTCTGCTCTCTCTGGCCTCAGTTT
>NW_011889049.1:814197-821436 GCF_000151845.1 Pteropus vampyrus
GTGACCCCAGGCCTCCCTCTGCCCATCTGTAAAATGGGGTAATGAGCGCTCTGGGCTGTGGACAGACCGGTGGTGTATGCTGTGGACGTGGGCCCACGGGCCTTGCCTACTGCCGTGTGTCCCAGCACGAAGGCTGTCACCCTCCTCGGGGGTCAAGGGCGCTGAGACAGATGTCTGCCACGTCCACGATTACACAAACCCTGCTTTCGGACTTTCGTGCAGATCCGAGTGACACTTCCTCCAGTGACACTTCCTCCGTGAGGGCCCGAGCCCTCAGGCGAGGAAGGAGCTGAGTCCCTTTTGTCTGCGTGGCGGAGGTCCCCAGCCTGACTTCCTCCATCAGACGCTCAGGGGTTGTTTTCAGTGGCGGTGTAAACCAGTGTACACAAGTGTACCACCTGTGAAAAGAGGGGTTAGGCCCCTTGATCTCAGAGGCCCCTTCTGACACCGCCTGTCCCCATGGTCTGGGGAAGGGCTCGGGAGCACTGGCTGGAGCACTGTGCCCTTGGGGGAGGTGTAAATGCTTACATTTCACAAGTCGCGGGCAGCTTCTGCCAGCTGAGACCTGGGCCCCTCTTTATATGCCGGCTGAAAGGCTTTCTGCTTTTGCCAAAAACCCATACGAATCTTCATTTCACGTTGAAGGTATTTTCCTCCGAGAGGCTGCAGATCATCGAGGGTGGGTTTGTTTGAGAAAGCGACTAAATGTGATTTCAGAAAAGGCGAAATTAATCTCCAAGGCGCTTTGTCTCGGCCCCGGCCCCGGCCCCCGGCCCCGTCCCCTGTTTTTGGGGTTGTAAATACCGCAGCAGCCCACAGTATTTTTATTTTATGTGCGACGAAAGATATTCTTGGCCTTTTCTGTTCGGCAACAGGACGAACGGATTTCTCCATTCTTGAGGAAATATGTAAAATAATCCCTTAGAAGTCTAGAGAGATATGTTTGTTCAAAGCGTTTAAAATGGTATTTTAAGCAGAGGCGCACGGCAGTCCCCACGCCGTGTTGGGGGGAGACCCCCGCCCCATGTGACAGCGCGTCGTGCCCTCCCCCCCCCCACTTTTCCCTTCCTACTTTGGCACCAACTTTTTTTTTTGTTATATTTAATAAAAGGAAAGATTAAAGAATAAAACTTCAGTGGCTCAAATGTATAAAGTAATTTAATACGGTGGGAGCATTAATTATTTTAGCTTAATTGAATTCCGAGGACTGCAGTGGTTGCATTTTCCCGGACAAGCCCTGTTTATTATTTCTCTGTGTAGATGAACAGTAAAGGAAACACAGATAACTTTCAGTTATTTATTGTAAAATAAATGTGTCAATTCATGTGTAAAGCAAGCTGCTCCAAGATAATTGAGTCTTTATATTTTAAGAGGGGCACGCGGACTCGCAGACGCCTTTCCGGTCAGGCTTCTGGGACTTTGCACAGCTGCGCCCGTGCCGCTGGCACCGCGGGCCTCGCCCGGGCCTCCTCGCTCGCTGCTGTGGCCGGAAGGGGCAGCTGCAGCCCTTCCATGCCCCACCGTTGTCCCCGGGGCCAGTGGCTGTTGATTCTTGGGACTTCGCCTCCGGCTCGGCTGTCCGAGGCGACGAGCCCACGGTGGCCGTGAGGGTCACACCTTTCCTGCACCCTCGCTGCCAGGTGCTCAGGAAATGGGTGGGCTGTAAATGAGCGGGGGGCCCTTCCGCCCTCAAGGGCATCCCTGGCGTGAGAACCGAGTTGGAATTCTGTCAGAAATCACACACAGCGGGGTTGGACCCCGGGTCGGCCCTTCCTTGGGGAACAGTAATTCTGGACATGGGTAAGAAAGGAGTTACTATTTCTTTCTTTCTTTTTTTTTTTTAATGATAAAGAAAGAAAGAAGTAGGAGAGTAAGGAGGAAATTTGCTAAGCTTTGTCTCCTGAAGGGCATCCCCTCACTCATGCGTTCATTCATTCATTCACTGAGCATCGTTCGTTCGTTCGTTTGTTCGTTCATTCATTCACTGAGCATCTGCCGCCTTTTGTCTGCTCGGGCAGGCGCGTGGTGGGAGGGCGGCTGTCAGGGCTGCTGCTCTGTCCCACGTGGGGAGCTTGGCCAGACCGTGGGCAGGGAGCGTCCCTGCCCTAGACCTGTGTGGTCTCAGACCCAGGCCCCGCACCCTGAGTGTCCGCTGTGAGTGGAGGAGGTCTGGTGCTTGCGTCCCATGTGGGGACAGAGTCGGGGAGCTGGTCAGAGGTGAGGGCCTTGGCCTGGAGGTGCGGGTTGGGGGCAGGCATCTGCCTCTGACATCTGTCCGCCTTATAAGGGTTCCGTGTGTTTCTTAAGATCACCTCCTGTGGCCTCTCCCTGCGCTCTGAGGGAGCTCGGGGCCCACCCAAGGGGAGATGGGAGCGGCAGGCCCTGGGAGGGGACACGAGGCAGGTTCCAGGGTTTGCAAAGAACAGGAGTCTCTGAGCTGTTATTTGGGATGGCCGTCCTGAGGAGGAGTGAGCGGAAGGGGGCTTAGGGGTGTCCGAGGTTTGTGGGCGGCATGGAGGGGGCCGCGTACCTCTGTGTGCAGGCCCAGGCCTGTGCCACCCTGCTGCCTGCCAGCCAGCCTCGGGCAGCGGGACTTGACCTTCTGAACTGCAGCTTCTTCATCTGTGAACACACCTAGCAGTAGCTGACGTGTCAGCGGTGTGTGTCCGCTGCACGTTATGTGAGCTACGAACTCGAGGGCCCTCCCCCCGCCCTCCGCTCCCCCCGCCGCCCCCCCGGCCCCGCGGTTTCCTGGAGCTAGACGGAGCCTCCTGGGATTGCAGGTCCTGCACTGGGCTCCGAGAATCCCGCCCTCAGAAAAGACGCCAGGATGACCCGTCGCTGTCGTGGGTGTCCCCACCCTGCTGGCCCCACCTTTGGTCACGTTGCTGCTGTATGATGAAGCTCCGATGGTGTGTCACCCTGGCTAGGGGTCTCAGGGGCGGCAGGGGTGGAATTCTAGTGGCCACCCAGGCCAATCGCGTCACCTTCCTGGGCCTCGGTTTCCACGTCTGTACCTGCTTTTTGACACTGCGTTGAGTTAAAGCACCTGCATGGCACAGGGTCCAGCTGCAGGCAGACGACGGAAAAGTGGTGGCTTCTAAAGAGCCACGCTCAGGAGCTGGAGGACCCCACTGGGCAGAGCGAGGCGCTTGCTTTTCTCGGCGAAAATCTTGAAAACTTACTTTGGATCTCTCTCTGAGCCAATTCCTCCAGATTCTTCCTTAGAATTCCCGTTTTACAGCCACTGGGGCGGGGAGGGGAGGCCTTTGATCACAGGTGATTCGTGCTTGCGTGAATCACCAAAGGAAGCTGTAACGGGAGGGATGAGCCACCAGCTGTCCGTCATAGGTTTGCCTTTTGCCTTTTCTTCCTCCTCCCTCCAAACCCCAAATGTCAGATTTCTGGAGCAATGCAGGAGACAGGCAGTGGGTGACAGGAGGTGGCAGGTCCCCCCTGGGCTGGAGGTGGCAGGCAGTTCCCTGCTGCGATGGCCTTGCCTGGTCTACAAGTCTACCCCCACTGCATCCCCCCTGAACCCCGAAGGCCACGGGCGCATCCGGGGTGGGGGGCGGTTCCCGTCACAGGCAGGGCATAGATGGGGGTTTGGTTTGCGGTCCCAGTGACCCGTTGCAAGACAAAATGCATTGGAGAAAAATGGGCCTCTGATCAGCCGAAGGATTTACATGCTGCTCTGAGAATGTTCGTTTCAGACTTTAAAAAATAAATAAAATAGATATGAAAAAAAGAATATTAGCTTTGGCAGTGGGAGAAACTAAATAACTTGCTTGTGCTGGAAACTGCAGATAAACCACTTGCAGGTTGTCTTTAAAAACTTGCATTTGATATATTTAGAGTTGTTATTTTCCCTCCAAATTAAGATTGGTTAAATCCATGTGTGTCGTGGCATGGATTATCTTTTTTTATTTTTTTTATTATTAAACCGTGACAGCTAATTATTAATTCTCTCTGCACCAAGGAGGAGTGGAGCGTTCTGTCTGAGTGACGTGGGCCTGAGCTCAGGCTGGGGTGCTGGGCACTGCGGGGCTGACCGCAGGGCTTGGGTAGGGCTGGTGGGTCATGGGGACGAGGGAGCCTACCTGGTAACCCACACTGTGCTAGGTGCTTTTCTTGGTTTATCTCATCTGGAAATAGCAACTTTGAAATAGATACCTCTAACCCCACTTTGAAACAGGTATTTCTAACCTTATTTTAAACTGGGGTTCAGAGAAGTGAAGGGACTTGCCCAAGGTCACACAGCAATAAGGAGTCGGACCTGGGTCTGCCTGGCTTCCTAGGACAACACAGGGTATGGAGGCTTTTAGGGAGAGGTCAGCCAAGCCGCTGGAGGCAGGGACCACCTCTAGACCCCGTCCGAGGTGGTCCTTGAAGCCGGTCCCAGGTATGACCCTTGCCGATACAGCCAGGAGCCCTCGGGCCCCCAGAGACCTTGCAGTCTGGTGGGTGGCAGGAAGGAGAACAAGAAATTGAGAATTCAGACGGACCTGGGCTGGAATTTCGGTTTTGCCAGTGACTCGTATGACCTTCCGCTCCCCGAGTCTTGGTTCTTGGAAATGGAGATCCTCTTCGTTATCTTTGAGGCCCGTTCCAAGGTTTGATTGAGACAATGTGTACACATACTAGTTCCCCGTGGATTGTCAGCTGTCGTTAACCACGGTCACCAGCACGATGCGAAGGGGTGTTCCGGCCTTCTGGCCCGGCCGGAAGGATGTCGTCACCAATCCTCCCATCCTTACCTATTGAAGGACTTGTCTGAGCCTGTGTCACTGGTTCCTGGCAGGGCTGAGTCCAGGCCCCAATTATCTTGAGTCAGGACAGGTGATCGTTCATCGCAGCAGGCTGCCCAGCCCTGTGGCTTCAGACAAACCATTTCCCCTTGCAGAGCCCTGGTTTCCTCCCCTGTAGATGGGGGTGAGGAATTCCTGTCCCACTGGCCTCCCTCCCGAAGGCCCTGTGTGACCAGAGAGTCACCGCACGTGGCGGTAACACTGAGTTGTCGCCGAAAGCTTTATCGAATGAAAACGAAGACAAAAATACTGGTCAGCTGAAAGGTCATTGTTTCTTTTTCTTTTTTAGGTCTGGGGCCTCATGGTCTGTGACTTGTGTGGGTGGCTCCTTACCTCCAGGTCAGGAAAGAGGGAAGGTCATGAGGGAAGAGAGTGAGAGAGACACCTGGACCCTGCCCGGAGTCCAGCTCACTTACTATTATTCTTATTAGGGTTTTTATTTGACAGTAAATAGTTAGCAGTTGACTTAAGTTTTTTTTATTAGGCATTTGACAGCTTTTTTTTTTTTTTTTTTTGCTAATTTTCATGCCTGACTCATGCATCGCCACCAGTGGCAGAATCTGTTAGGTGTGGACTCCATGTCAGCAAGCCCTGTAGATAAGGCGGCCCGGTCGTCACCACTGTGCCCCCTGGGTCGTCTTTCCAGTGAGGAAACAGAGAGATCGAGTTTTTCGTATTTGGGTTTTTGATTTAACACATACTCATGAGAGCTTATTACGTGCCAGTCACTGTTCGAAGGACTTCACAAACCGGAACCCGTGTGATCGTGCCGACACCCCCGAGGTAGGCGGTAGCATCAACCCACTTTTCAGAAGAGGGAACCGAAGCACAGAGACGTTAAGTCACTTGCCCAAGGTCACACGGCCGGCGCACAGGGGCCCAGGGTGTCGACTCCGCAGTCAGTCGCCTGCTTCTCTGCGGTGAGGTGATGCTGCCCGTGGTCATGTTACATGCTACGTTCCCAGCCTCTGTCCCCGCCCCACGAAGGCGGTAGATCACATATTACTTTCCTTTCTAGATGAGGAAACAGTCATGGGGAGGTCAAGCACCTGGCACCATCACCCTGGGAGTCAGCCGAACGGTCATTCCTAGAACTGGGCTCCCGACGCCCGGCCAGTGACGCTCACAGGTGGCACTGGTTCTTTACCGGGTCGTCTCCAGGGAACAGACCCGTGTGGGGATGGTGTGCTCCTTTAACTGTGGCTGCCACAGGCGCCTTCTGCTGCCAGCCAGGCAGAGAGTGTTTTCCAGGCTGAGGGTGAAGCATCGTGATGGGACTTGGGGACCAGGACAGGGGGCCTCCGCCGGTCCCCACGCGCCTGTGGGTTTCATGTCGCCTGCCATCTGTGCAAAGCCCATCGGGTTAGGAGCTGACTCCCGCTCAAGTGGGCGTCGTGGGTGCCCGGTGCGGAGGGGCAGGCACGGGAGACTCTGGCCCAGGACCGGGGGTGGCTGACATGCTGTGTGACCTTGAGCAGACCTCCCCCTCTCTGGGCCTGAGCTCCCTGAGCTGAAGTGTGAGGAGGTGCTACCAGTGGTTTCCCACAGCTACGAGGGCCCGGCAGAGGGGTGGGGAGGCTCAGGTCCCAGCTTCCCGCCCAAAGCCCCTCCCTTCCCACCCAGCAGCCTCCACCAACTGCCCTTGTTTGACATGTCGTGCTTGAGAAGTTAAGTGTTCTTGGAAGAAATGAAAACTATTAGACTAAAGGATCAACAGGGTCCCTTCTTGCTCCAGGCTGTGGAGATTCTTCTGGAAGGATTTGGTGCACTGACTGCAAAGGTGGTGGCATCTGGGGGAATGCCTCGTGTGTCCAGGCATTTTCCAGGCACCGTCCCTAATGCTGTAGACGTGGTTTGGTCTTTTTCGCTCCTGTCAGGAGGACCCCTCCCCCAAATTGTATAAACTCCAGGCCCCACAAAATCTGGACCCGCCCGGGCCCAGGCACTGCTAGGTGGCGGCCCGCGACCTAACGGGGTGCGAGTATCCGGCTTCACTGATGGAGGCCAGGGAGGAACTCGGGATGGCAGGTGTGATCAGAACCTGGAGGCCCCCCAGCTGGCCCCACGGGCTGGAGACCTCTCTGGAGAGGGCGAGACCTCTAGGCTCCATGTTATTTTTTTAGGCCCTCCTACTGGTCTTCAGGTGTTGGTGTGGAAGGGGGCGTGGCTCAGGAAGGAGGTGTGTGTGCTGAGAGGGGGGCGGGTGTGAGAGGGGGAGGCCTGGGACAGAGCGGTGGGACCCCTGATGAGAGACAGGTCTGGGAGAGGCGCTGCCTGCTGCTGCTGCTCAGACGGCATGGAATTTGGGACCGTGGGCTCCTCTCTGTGGAAAAGTAGCAACAAAATAGCCTTTGGCTGGAAGTGAGAAGTCAGAACCCCCCCTCCCCCCCCACCTCGCCCCCGACACCTGGTGTGCACAGAAGCAGCTATC
>NW_011889049.1:823116-827428 GCF_000151845.1 Pteropus vampyrus
CAGGCCTCGCTGACTCGCCGGCGGCCTGCGGCCTCTCCAGCCTGCGCCCCGGGCGCGCGGCTCTGCCACCATCAGCCACCGCCTTCTTGCTTTCCCGGCCCGGCCCGCCGCGCACATTGATTGTGTCTTCCTGGGGCGGGAGGGCCGAGGGGGCTCCAGGCCCATGCATAATTCGGGGGCTTAATGGGCCAGCTGCCCGAGCGGGGCGGCGAGGGGCGGGCGGAGGCGCAGCTGACCCTGCCCGCGTCTGGCCTCGCTGGAAGGCGCGCTTTCTTCCTCCTGTGACAGCTCCCCTCCCCCTCTCGGCCCAGGTCCGAGGAAGGGGGGGGCGGGGTGTTGCGAGTCGTAGGGTTGGCCGAGGGGAGGGGGCTTCCTTCGTGCGTCTGTGCAACTTTTGCTTAGGGAGGCGGGAGGTGTGCAGTGAATCGGAGCTGCCCCAGGACCTGGCTCCCGAGGGAGGGTCGTGGGGGGGAGTTGGAATGCAGTTTTCCTGGGAGCACCCTGCTGCCCTGCAGTCTTCCCCACCCCCCAGCCTCCCTCCGCCCCGCCCCCGGCGGCCCCTGTTGGCCCCCCGCCTCGCTGCGGCCCGCGGAGCTCGCCCCTGGCCCCGGGCCAGCCCCCTTCCCCAGCAGCGGGCGGAGATGGATGGAGGCGGAGACCCAAGGTCAAGGGCGGGGAGCCCGCCGTCCTGGGGCCCCTTTGTGCGCGAGGGGCCGCCCCTCCTCCACTCGCTGTCCCCTCCCCGGCCCCCCGGGCGCGCGCCTGGTCTAGTGACCTTCCCAGGCTTGGAAAATTGCCTTTCAGGACCCTGGAAAATCCTGCCTGGGCCCCCTCTCCCCGAAACGGTCGCGCGGAGGGGTGGGCATCCTTGCCGGTGTGGCGGTCCTGGGTCCTGGGGGCGCCGGAGGAATCCCCTCTCAGCCCGCCGCCAGAGCCCCGAAGGGTCGCGCCGCCCTCCCCAGCCCACGCCGGCCCGACAGACACCCGCAGTGCCCTGGACCCAGGTGAGGCCCGATTGGCAGGAGCCTCAGAGTTCCCTCGTGCGTTTTTTGTGTCTGTCCAGGGCAAACAGTCTTGTCCAGCATGGGTTTTCTTTGGAGTCCTCTCCCCCATTCCGACCAGCAGGAGAGGGAGCCTGCTTTTCTAGAAAGGAATTCCTGGGGCTGAGGTTTTAAAACGCTCAAGAACACAAGTGTCTTCCCAGTTGTGTGGGGCTGGAACCGTGCACTCGGGCAGGACAGAGCCTCGTGGAATTACAGGAATGAACGGCGGTCCTTCCCCCAGCCCGACTTTTACAGAACCCCCTTGCAAGAGAATTTGTATGCAAACGGTCACCTTGCTAAGAGTCTCTATTTTTGCTTCTTAAAAATTGGCCTCCAATTGTTTAAAGCACTCCAGCAGGCCCTTAAAGCCCCAGACAAGCAGTGATTGGCCGCCCGATGTATTTACCACAAAGCTCTGAAGGAAATGTTCAAACATTTCCCCAAAGCTGTTACTCCGAAAATAAAAATGTATGCTGTTTGGCTATAGAAGATTAGAAGTGTACCTTCCCTGCGACAGCTTTTCTAGTCTAGAATTAGAACTGTGTCTATTTTCCATTATTCAGAAATTTGCTATAACAAGAGTCAAGGTAATTAAAAAAATGCGTACATACATACATGCATACATACATACATACATACATATGATTTGGCCTGACCCAAATCATAACAGAATACTGTGTTTTCTGTGCTTTCGAAGGCTAGGCTAACTCCATGGCATTTTGAGTAAGAGTTGATCTTAAAAAAAAAAAAAAAAAAAAATCTCTGATTTTGTCAACCCCAACTATGAACAGCTAGCTTTTGTGTTGGAGGAATCTGAACGTATTTGTCCATTTACTTTTACTTTTTGAAAGGCCTGTGGACAAGGTAACCAATTCAACACTTGGGAACTCAAAGCTGCTGGCAGCCCTGGACCGGAGGGTTTTCCTATCTGCCTGAACTTGCTGGGCGATTCCTCAGACGTCCATTTAGAATAGCTCTAACAAGATAGAATCTGCCTTTGAATATCTGTAAATATGGGGAAAGATTACAGTCCAGCACTCATAATGGACCAAGACTGAAAAAGCAGATTCCCGTGTTTGATTAATATTTATGTTACCGGATTCCTTTATAAAAAGAAAGACGAAATGCTAGTTATGTGCGTGTGTGTTCGCGGGGCCGGGCCCTAGGTCTCTGCAGTTCTTTAGAAGGATGTACATTTTAGGATTTTCGGAGACAAGGTGTGAAGGGGGTAATTATTCATGTTCTGCCTGAAAGACAGGTAACTGTGTGGTTGGCTGACTTAATGGCTATTACACGGAGGAGGAGCCAAGTTCTCTGTTTTCTTTATTCTGACGATTCAACGGTGATATTAATTACCTGTAGTTTTTTTTTTTTCTTCTCCCTCTAGTTTTAGGTTAAGACAGGGCAGAGTGGTGGAAGGTTCTCATTCAGAGTCCTCTTTAAAGAGAGACTGCAGCCTCCCTCTCCCCCTCCCCCCCCAGAGTGCTCTTATTCCTTCGGAGACACACACCTCTGTGTCCACGTGGCAGGGTGGGCTGCCTCGCCGCGTGTTGTTCTGAGCCCTGCCGAGCCTGCAGGGCACAGGTGACTTGCCTCGCTTTGTTCAGGAGCTGTGTGTGGGAGATTTGCTTGGGATGGGGGGATTTTGTCAGCTGGATCACGTTGAAATAAGTATCAGTGGAATGGGCCGTCAGAGGGCTCCCAGGAAGTCTCCTATGGAGGTGCAGTTAAGCATCCTCGATTTCATTAGATGTTCTTATAGGATTTTCTAGACGTGTGGCCTCCCAGAGCAGCACCTGAGCCCTGGTTAGACTTTCGATCCGTATTTGTTGTTGCTGGAGCACGAGGGGCTGCCTCAGTGTTGAAGCACCGGACTCGAGATGTGGGTATGCACTGCGCAGCCTCAGACGTGTTTGCTCCTAACCGGCCAGGCCAAACCAGTTCATCTCTTAGTTTCTTCAGCTATCCAATGGGGATGTCCACTTGTTTACACTCCTGCTGCCTTCCAGATAGGAAAACAAACCCTTCCCCAGGACCAAAGTGGTTGCTGATTTCAAAGATATCATAAAAGAGTAGACTGCCATTGTCAAGTCCTCGGGGGCAGGGTGACTACTTTGCCAAAGGGCAAAGCATCCCATAGCCGCTCGCGTAGTGTGTCGTGTTCCATGCAAGGGGGAAAATTAGGGGATTTAGTGGGGAGTACAAGGGGAGGAAGGACATGAATTTTCAATTTAGTAACCTAATACCAATAAGGAATGCTTCTCTCCCATTCCCATTCATTTTAGGGGACTATCCCCCCCCTCCCCATGCCAGCTCCTTGTTTGGGGACTGTCATGTGATTCAGAACCCTAATACAGAGTAGGTTTGCTGTTGCCTTTGCTCTGAATACACCAGAAAAGGTATCTTTCCTGATCTTGGGTGTCTGGCTCCAGAAAGAGACCGGAGCAAGGCAGTGCAGACTCGGGCTGGGGAGGAGTGCATACAGCAGGCAGCCTTTAAGTGTGCAGTCTTGCCAGGAGCAGGTGAGGAAGGGGCTCCGTGCAGACCGGTGAGGAAATTCTCGTTTCGCTTTGGCCGCCGCCTCGCGAAGCTAACAAGAAATTGGCGTTTATGCCCACAGAGCGCACAGCTGGCTGCTCTGAAATGGCACCTTCGCTGGGGGTATAGGAGGCCCCCAGCATCCCACTGGGGCTCCATGTTACTTTTCTGTCGTTGTTTTTCTTTCGAAGAGGCTTGGGTTCTTTTTTTTCCAGCAAATGCTGAGTGACCTGAATTAGGCTTTTAATAGGCATCACCTCTGGCAGGGCCCAAAACCTGTGGTTTAGTCTTGCAGTACTTAGAAAATGCGGATGCTCGCTCTGTGTGTTTTGGTTGGTTCACCCTGACAGGGCCAAGTCTTCAGGCTTGAGTTTTGGGGTAGGGGTGGGGGTGTGTGGCACTGCGCCTTCTCCTTCTCCACAGGGGGCTTGAGGGGGCCCTTGTTCCCTGGCATCGAGCTGGAGTGGGGTGGGGGGCATGGCAGATCCCCCCCAGTCGCTTGCGTCGGTGCGGGCGTGGAGCCAGAAGCTGTCTGGTGTTCCTTAATTGAATACAGATCTCAGCCCATTCCATGCGGGCATGCGAGGGTGGGCAGGGAGGGGAGAGGTAGGTAGTTCCCCCCTCTCTCCCACTCCTGGCTTTGGAAGCTCGGACCCCCCACCTGAGGGGCCTCCAGGCCTGTCCTGCACCCAGCCCACGCGGTTTGCAAAAAAGGAAGGGCAGTGGGCGAC
>NW_011889049.1:830243-834029 GCF_000151845.1 Pteropus vampyrus
CACGACGGCTTCCTGAACTTGCCGGTTTTTAAACATGTTCTGGAGAAACCCCTATTTTTAACAAGTGTCAGGAGTCAGCGTTTCCGGATCATTCCTCAGATGTCAGGCCCAGTGGATGCTGACGGGAGAGAAAAATGTGTCGTGAGGTGAAGAGTCATCTCCTGGTTTATTTCCCTCGTGTGACACGTGACTTCTGTCTTGGCAATGGTCCCCCACCCAAACTATGGGGAAACGGGGATGGGTCTGAGGGATGCCTGGCCAAGGCGGTGGTCGGAGTCTGGCCCCTAAGTTCCATCTGGGAAAGGGGCGCAGGGGCCTGACCCCAGGTCCCAAATTCTTCACGCCTCGAACCTAAACCACGTGTCCCGCTTTTTACTTCGGTTTATAGACTAAAGTTTTCGTCCGGAGGTGAGTCGTGGGGAGCATCGTGAAGATAAGTGCAGTATAAGCTTTGTGGGTCCTGATGCAACCTGAGAGAAAATTAATGGAGGATCTCGGCTAAGTTGTCTTAGCAGAAACTGCTAGAGATTGAAGCAGGTCAGAAAGCCCGAATCGGGAAAAAGAGGCCGTTTCTGGGCGAGGTGTTGGCCAGCTGTTTTTGCTGGTGAGATTCAGAGGATCTTTTGCCTCCCGTGTGTCCTCCGCCTCTGTGAATTCTGGGGAATGCATGCAGACCTTGCGACACATCCACGTTGCTGATATATGCATGCGTGTGTGTGTTTGCATATATATACAATCTCTGTGTAATAGATGTGCACACACACATTTTTCTAGCTAGTGAACCACATGGTTTCACCTTCTGTTGTCCCCAGACCTTTGCATTCCTGGATGGTGGGCCCCGATTTGGTGGCCCCTGCCTGCCGAGGTCACCCCAGAGGACTCATCTGTTTTTCTGTGTGTGTCCCAAAGCCAGGGCGCGTAGGCCTCAGCGTCAGGCTGGAAGACGAGTGGTTCTGTTTATTTGCATTCCAGCAGTTCAGGGACCTCCCCGAGTGGAGCACAAGACGAGGGTCTAGGCTTCATGGTTTCCCTGCAGACGCCCACTTCAGGCGGTGATGGTCAACCCCAGCACTTGGTCAGCTCCATCCGCCTCTCCCTGAACAGGTCTAGCTCGTGCTTCCCACACGCCCATGCCCCCCAACCCCCCAGCAGTGCCTGAAATGCCCTCTGCTACCTCACTGGCCTTTCCGGAGGGCCACGAAGGTCTGGGAATTTGTGATGTGACCTCAGTGGTCCTTGGCTCGGGGTGCAGAAAGGGGACCCGCTGCCCGGAGCAGCTCAGCGGCTCGCGTCTTGGGGAAGCTGGGGTTGGCAGCCACGGACATGGGTGCTTTGGGACCTGGCGCGCCTGCGCGCAGGCTTCTGATTGCAAGACGCAGCTGCTGGGGAGCCGGGTTCCTTTTCCGCCCTGGAGGAAGGAGGAAGACAGGCTTTGGGGGTATTGTTGGGGGATGTGATTGTTCCTGGGCCTCGCCTCTCCCTTTTCTGGGGTGCATTAAATGTGCAGCACGCCAGGGAAAAAATAGTTGAAGCGGTGATTCACCACTGACAGATCAGAGTCCGCGGGAGGAGGCGCCCAGAGGAAGGCGGCCTGGCCCAAGGTGCCGGGAGGGGTGTGCTTCGTGCCACCTCTCGGTGGCCAGGCCACTCTGGGAAGGGGCACGGGTAGATGCCTGGTGTCCACATAGGGCTGTGGGCGGCACGCGGGGTCTCTGGTTAGTCACTGGGGCAGTGGCAGAAGAGCCAGCCTCAAGCCCAGAGATGTTCTTGGGGGCTCCTGGCAAGGCCACCTCTCCCCGGCCCCTGCCCGCTGCCCCCAGCCAGGCCCAGGCAGCGCGGGAAGCCCACCGGGGTCTTTCGCCTGCATCGGAACCCCCACCTTCCCGGCCGCCTGAAAGGGCTGCTGTTTTTAGCAGGCAGCCCCAGTGAAGGCTGAACATGGGTTTGAACTGTTTTTGTGTCTCCCATGTAATGTCGCTGAGGGAAGGCGTTGTGCACTGCTGTGCAGACGCGACGAGACTCCATTTACCCTATCGCTGCTCCTCTTTTAAAGGACACTTACATGTGCACCCCCACACGCAAACCCATGGCAGCCAGGGATCAGGAGACCCGTGACGGGCACCCCAACTTGCCCGACTCGGAGAATTCAGAAGCGGAAAGTGGGGCTTGGGGAACCCCGGCTCTGGAGCTGAGCCATGGGGCACACCACGCACCCTCTGGGCCTGCTTGGGGACCCATCCTGGGCTTGCAGGTGACTTGCTTAAATGCTTGGACTCCCTTTCCGCTTTGTTTTACTATTATCTATATGTTTTTATAATGAAATGAAAAGTTCCAGTTTCTGCTGGTTCCCAGACCTTGGCAATGAAAAACTAAGAAAAAGACATGAAATAATACCTGTGGCGCGAAGGAATTTATTTTGCTAGTACCCACTCCAAGACCCAGTGGGTCCGAAATTGAGTAACAAAGAAAGCGCCTTAGAATCCTTCTCTGTTCCGCCGTCTCGGCCACACCCCCGCCCCTAAGCCCCTCCCCGCCAAAAGGGAGAGCAGCAAATGATGAGAGCGCTAGGTCCTGTCGGGTGAGTACCTACGCCTGTCTCATTTAAGGTGGCAGTCCGCTTCTTTCAAATAGGAAATTGCCAAAATGGATGTCATCGCTGCTAATTAGATGTGTTTTAACTGCAGGATCGTTTTACCAGCTAATACTGTTATTATGCGCTTCCATGTGAACCATGGTGGAGCTGTTAAAATATGAGCCTGCGGCCCCAACAGATAGCTGATGGAGCCTGCGGCCGGTGGAGGCTGTTTCCCTCGGTGGCAGCTGGTCCCCTTGTGGTTGGCCCTGAGGTGGCCAGGCTAGGCCCCGTGCTGACGTCCGAGTCCTTTCAACTTCTCCACGTGCACTCTCTTTTTCCCTGTGACCACCTTCTTTATGTGTTTTGACCAGAGCCTGAGTCCAGAGGAGGCGCTGAACTCTCCAGATTGGGGACCCCCAAGAATCACACCCCCGCCCCCTCTAGTGGTCACTGTCCCCAGTCTTTGGGCTTCTGGACCCGCCCAGAAGCAACGAATGGCCGCGTGCTGTGGACGTGCCGACCTCAGGCCCTTGACAGCCATGCGGGGCCCCAAACAGGCCGGCCTTGGCGTTTCAAGTCTGAGCTGGCTTCCCTCCATCTTCTCTGTCTCGCAAACCGGAAAGAGTCCCGGTTTCCCGTCGGGGTGGGGGGTGGGGGTGGGGGTGGGGGTAGGTGGGCTGGAATCAGGATAATGATTCTTAAATGTGAGCCTTTGACTTCATGTGATTTTTCTCTCTCCCTCCCCCACCCTCTTAATACATAGCATTTTTATCATCCTTAAGACAAAGTAGCTGGCAAAATATTTAAGCGATCCGAAAGAAATGTTTTTATTTGCCTGCGTGCGAATTGGGTTATCTGCCTATCTTGTTTATGAAATTTGGGGCTGCCTTTCCTGCAGTCTGTTCGTCTCTCAAATCTTTCCCTGCTTGCATTTCCATATTTCTGCGTGCATGTTCTTTGTTAATCACTTGGCAAGCGCTTATTTGAATATTAAAAATTTCTTTAATCATCAAAGGCAGGAGCACAGTCTCATGAATATTCATATTTTTCCCCCTCCTCATTACCCTGCAGTAAAAGCCAAAGAGCCATCAATCGCCCTCATTACAGGCTCTGGCGTTTTGATTGGCTGCCGGCTGCCCAGAGCTTTTTATTTTTTTATTTTTTCCTTCTCCTATGAGCTGTCTTGTACCTGCCAACAACCTCCCCAATAT